>NC_049169.1:105265412-105567078 GCF_009769625.2 Cygnus olor
AACTAATGCTAAGTTGTCTTAGTTACTCTCATATTCTATAGCACTACTTACGTACTATCAATGGTGATTACTACATATCTTATTTCCTGTATTATATTAAATACTATACTTAAGGCTACGAAAGCCATTAGGATTGATAGCATTCCAGATCACATAATTCACTTTTTTTTTTTAAATGAAAATTCTCAAAAAAGAAACTAAACCAACCAAACAAACAAACAAAAAACAACAAAACAAAACAAAACAAAGCTACTACCAGTTGTCTCCTTAACCAGTTAACAAGCTCAATATTGCATACCAAATGATTTTGGAAGATCATAGATTCATGGAACAGCTTGGGTTGGAAGAGGTCTTAAAGATCAACTAGTTCCAACCCCCCTGCTATGGACAGTGATGCCACCCAAGTGGTAATGCATTAAAGCACAGACTATCCAGATTATGGAGAACAATACTCAGGTAATTGAACAGATATTAGCTGTAGGTCATTCACATTGTTAGTGACAGAAAGATGATTGCAGTAGTCTAGTCTGATGCCATGCATAACCCAGGCTGGGGAATGAAATACAGAAATTCTTTTCTCAACCACATGGATTTTTTACTTGCTAGAGACTTTAGAAAGATCACCAATTTTTATTAAGACAGATGTTTTTCCATTATTATAGAAACGTATCACATAGTAAAGAGGCCAGTAGTTAATCATCATCATCACTGTTAAAAATACACAGATTATTTCTAGTCTAAAATACCTAGTTCTAGCTCCTGAATATTATTGAGTTGATCCAGTGTATCAAAAACCATGACAATTTTCCTCACTCCTACATGGAACCTCAGCCAAGGACCTAAACTACAACATTCACATGAGTTTAACAGTGTTTGAATGTTGCTTGTCTTGTCATCATAACATACTTCCTGTCTTATAACTTTAACAAATAATGGAAAACAATAAACAACAGGCAAACTACAAAAATGAGTATTAACAATACTGGGGAGCCATTTTTTGTTGCCCTGTGCCAAAGGTCATGTTAGCAAAATTAGTGAGTGCTCAGTGTACCATTTTAATTTGGCAATGTTTACATCCATTGATATCAGTGCTTGTACACAGCCCAGAATAACAAAGAATTAGGTTTTCATGATCTGATTCTATTGACTGCAAATATTAGCCTGATAGCTATATATTGATATTAGAGGAAATAGAAACATATTTATACAATGCCTTTTTTAAATGTAGTATATTATATAATATGTAATATAAATATATACATAAAATACAATGTTTTATACTGGCACTCATCAAAGATCATTTTTTTATAGCTGGCCTACATCATTATATATGTATCAGATGGAAAAAGATATTTCAGAAAACAGCAGCATTTGCTGTTAAACAAAGTAGTAAACATTTTCATGTTGAGGAAAACTTTGAACCAACTCTTCTTCTTAAACTGATCAAACTGCTATTGTGACACAGCCTAGCTCTTTAGGTCTTTTTTTTGGTAGCATATTTGCAAAATACATGATGTCCTAATAACAATCAATGTCATGAATAGAGAACTTGTGACTTCTCCATTAAAAATCAATTAAATAAGGCTAGTCCATTCAGACTCTTCACCACATAATTGATGGGATTCAAATAATAAAAACAGCATCTCGGTTTTGATATTTTTCATGCATTTCAGTGTTTGAACATTGTTACTCATTGCAGTGACTCATACGTGTGGTTGATCCAATGAAGATATTTATAATCATTCCAAATCATTGCTAGTTTTCCATGTTGTTCGAACGATTCTTCCTTCTTCCACACAACAACTTCAAAGGTAAAACATTCTAGATGGATGAATCAAAAGCATAACAATTCTCTGTGTTATGTTAAACATTATAACATTCAGAAAAGAGTAAAAGTTTGTTGTTGTCATGCTTGTCAGAATCCATAAATGTAAATGGACTACAGGAGATTGCTACCTGTAGATACATATCACCTATAAAGTTATATTTCAGTAAACAGAAGTCCTACCCTATGGACTACAGTACTGAAAGAACAGACATGCTACAGTAGCAGCACAACAGTACTACCTCAGGACCTACTTGAGCACCTGTGTACTAACTACATGCAGTTAGTTAGTTAGGCTCTTTTTCAGTGAAAAAATATGTGGCCTCCAAATCAGCATGCAGTCTGAAACATAAAAAGACCAGACACGTCTTTTTGCAACCTCAGTTGTAAAATTGTTAGCTCTATCTACAACCCACAAAGCCACCTCTTACATCAGAGTGATGCAACAGCTACTAACTGAAGTCAATTTTGTGCCAATCAAGGCCACTGGCTGCCAAAAAAAACCAACCAACCAACCAACCAAACAACCAAACAAAAAACAACAGCGACAAACATATCCAGGGGGGAGATATTTTCATTATTTCTTCTTCTGACTTCCTTACTGTACCTGCTATCCCTCTTTATTACTCTCTCTCTCTCTTTCTTTCTTTCACCTGCCCATATATAAGCAAATAAACAAACAAACAAATCTTAAAGCATAGCTTTATTGACAAAAAAAAAAAAAATATATATATATATATATAAAGGAAGGACATGTAGTGACCATATGGAACGGTCTTACTGTGAGAAATAATTTGAAATTTATTCCATTTATTCCTTAGGATGTGTCTTGGCAAAGCAAGCTAGCAAGCAGGTATGTCAAATGGCACTGCCACTCTTTTTTGGAGGGAAAAGTAATAACTGGCTTAATGAAATCTTGAGGACCACAAACAAAATTTGAATGAAAATTCTCTTAGTTTTCAGTGCAGGTTAACTTAAATGATGTTTGTATTCACAAGACATGCAGGATTCAGATCTAACATTTCACAAGTCTGCAAGATACTCCTACAAGCTTTAATACTTCTGGTTAGAACTTAAAAAAAAAAAAATCTACTTCACTCATTCACTATCATTCTTGATATAATTATCTAGCACACATTTTTGAACAATCTATAAAAAAGCTAACAGAAAAATATTGTTGAGCTGGAGATTTATTAGATCTTTAGTGTTTAGCAATCTGTTTCATGACTAGAATAAAAATATTACTGAGTGTAGAGAGGACAAGGTATTGTGTTCTTCTTTCTTTTTGCACATAACAGGATCCAGAATGCAGCTGTTCACCTTGGGAAAAGTGTGCAAGAAATTTTAATACCAAAACCTAGCGAAGACTGCCTGGCTGAATAAAGTTAGGAAGAACCAAATATAGGAAGAACATAGCTGAAAGGACTAGGAAAGTACAGCAGGAGGTACAATACACTATCAGGAAGCAACTTCTACCAGGATTAGCCTAAGTTTTTGTTTTGCCAGGTACTCATACAGTCCACTCACATAAAACCTCAAGAAGTCAATGGAAAGATTCCTATTCATTTCAGTAGGTTTTGGCCCAAAGTTAGCAATATGTTCATTTTTTATCTTTCTGTTTTCTATTTGCTGTCATGTGGATGTATTGCCACTTCCTGTTTCTTGCTGCAAATCATTTGGCTTCTCAGTCAGTGTGTTAGTAAAGGAAGTTTGACCAAAGCTGAAAAATTCAAATGTTTTATTGTATAAAACAGAAGGAATAATGATACCCAAGGCTATTTTGTAACTGCAGCAGATACAGCCATGATTTATATGCCATCTAAGATTTGGAGAATTCCAGATCTTCTGCTAGTCAATAGAGTGACTCCGGCTCAGCTTTACGTTTCAGAGTATGAATGAGGCTTATCACTATTTTATTTTTTAGGCTATTTCTCATCTACTAGCTACCTTTTTGTTTTCTGTTGCAACAGAGCTTGTCATCTGATTATGAATTTCAGCATGTGTACGTTAGCATCAAGAGGAGCCTGCCTGACTTGCATACTGATGTTAATGAAGCTGTGAATTGTGTCATATTAGCCTCATTTGCTTCCCATATGCTTATTCTCATTTTCCCTTCAGAAGCTGCAACTCCACTTTTCATCTTCATTTGTATGCCAAAAATGCAGCCAGCTTAATTACCAATTATAACCTTACTCATTTAAAAGCTAAATCAACTGGAAACAACACTAAAAACTGTCTCCCTTGAGGAGAGTGAAAGACTTTGTATTAATTTTCTTCACATATTTTGATTAGTATAAAGCACTGTGTAACTTACAAGTTAATCTCCCCAAATGATGTCAATTTTAAATCGAGATGACACACGGATACTCATGGGAGGAAAGTCAAAGCAATCTACCTTTTCTTCCTCCTTCAACTCTGACCTGCTGCACAAAAGTACTTCTCTCTTGGAAACTGATAACGAAGCGCTGTAGCAAAAGCTCTGCCACAACTTTTTATTTATGTCCAACTTTTCTTGTTTGATTTCTTAGCTGCCTGACCTGTGCTACTTCCTTGAGTTTGGAAGTCCCTTTTGGGTTTCTTCCAAATGCAATTTCTTCCATCTTAGGAAATGAGAACTCCACAAACTCCCAGGTAGGCTCTGTGGGACTCTGTCAAGCAACGGAAGACATAATAGCTGTTGGGCTTGGTATATGAGTGATTGCTACAAAATACTCTTCCAATCAGCGTTATAAAACTCTCAGACACTCTTCAGTTCCTGAGTGAATTTACAGTTCCTGGTGACATTCTCCATCACTACAATAAAGGCCAAAATAACTATAGGAAAAACAGATTTAGAGAGCTTCTATTATTATTTATTGAATATTTGCATGCTATCTAATTTCTCATCTCTTTATAGTTTGGAAAATGCCACCTTCTCTTTATGGAAGATGCAAAACATGTTTTCCAGCTACTTTTTTTTTTTTTTTTTTCCCATATTGAAAATGTTAAGGTTTTGTAAATTCTTCTCTTTTCTAAAAATAATCCAAGGGGACTAAGAGAAGAAAACATAAGAAGTCTTTGGAAATGAGTGAAATGCACAATGGTGACCTTGGCATATTTGCCTCGCATGCAGCTCAAATGTGAGCAGAACATGTCTCAGTCTGATTGATGCATGCTCCACATAGGCATGGCAGTCCACAGTCTTCGTACAGAGCCACCTGCATTCATCCCTCGTCTCCTTTTGAGAACAAAAAGCTCCATCCCTGCTTCCATACTGTGAAAAGACTAACAGAAAGCATTCACAGCTTGCTTATTTCATTTGGTTTGTCAAGGTTTTAGCCTCTGAGTTAGCAGAAAAGTCCTGATTATACTTGCCTATTCATACAGCTAGAAATTACTAAACACAAGCGCATAATAAGATGAATAAGTTTTTCTGCATTTGACAGAAATACTCATCTTTGATTCTGCATTGTCCTTTTTTGATTATTTGACCTATGAGTGTTTTATGGATGTGATAGATAACACTCTAAACCTAGCAAAATAAATTATAGTTTTGCCATTGTTCTAGGCAGAACTAGGGTTTTGCCCTATGTGTCTCTCTTCCTATTAATTATAACAGGTTTATTAGCAGGTATGAAAATAAGCTTTTGTTCTGTTTATTTTGCAGTAGGAAGGCCTAAAGGAGTACAATTGTTCCTTTTTGTTAGAATGAACAAATGAATTCTGTGGGAACAGCTCAAACTGAACAACAGTGGATGTATTAAAAAAAAATTATATAAACTGGCATAGTACATTTTGGCTTGAAATCTGGCAGAATGTTTCTAATCGTTACAGAAAAAAAAAAAAAGTTACTTGAAGAAGTGTGACCAAACAAACAAACAAACAAACAAACAAAACCAACCAACCAAAAAAGAAAAACAAAAAACACCACCACCATCACCACCACAAATAGATATAGTTCTCAGACCGGAGTTTCAGAAGTTTATGGAAGAAATTATATAATTATCTGTGAGGGTAGGGTATTGGGTTCTCTGACTGAATTTTTCCATTCTTACCTTATTTCTGTATTACTTTGTCCTTACCATCATACTGTCACATGCACACACACACACACAAAGGAGAAGAAGCTATGATATAGGCAGTATTTTTTTCCCTTTCACTGTTTTTTCTTTTTGACATTTCAGCATCCCCTTTCTCACAACACCTGACATTTCTGTTTAATCCCCCGTTCTTGGGATATGTGTGATATTGTACTTTCTGTAAGCTAAAGTGCAAGCTTATAAATCCCAATGAAGAGCAAGATTGCACTGTACTGGCTGAAAAACTGACAACTAAGAAAAGAAATGTTGAACTTTTGAAGGTACCAGGATGGGAATTTTTCTATGAAGATCCAGACAGAAGCTTTCAATACCGGTTCTGAGGGCATTTCAACTCTGGCTGTCACCAAGGTAGCTTACTCTTGGGAAGAGCTGATGCTTTTGGAAGCACTACGGGAGAAATTCACGCTTAGGCACCGATTGCACTGCACTGGAGAAGGTGCCATGGTTCACTGGGCATCCTCTGGTCTTCTGTACAAGGCTTTTTCAGAATAGAAGAGGAAGCACTGTGAACCATGCCACAGAGCTCAGTGCACACTGTTTTTGTATGCCTCAAAATAACTCTCTTGAGTGGTCTTGCATCAACATTGGCATTACCCTCACTCTGCAATATAAGCATGGATCATCTTAAAGTCAAGTGATTTCTATGAGCTTTGTACTTAGTAGTGCTCAGCATCTTACAGGGGGATTAAAGCATAGCAACAGGTGTGTCTCTGAGTTTAGCTGCTCTATTTATAGCATCTTCCTGCACGTATAACACTACAACTGCCATTCACAATAAGTCTTACTCAACTTCTGCATGGCACCTGGCTGGGGACATAATAAACTTTTTTTTTTTTTTTATGAACATGACTTTCTCAGAGAATTAAAAAGGAGTTGCTTAAACAATATCACATGTAATTAAAAAACATTGACAAAAGAAGTAATCAAACAGAACAAAAACTTGTTATGAAGGAACTTTAAATTTAATCCTTATAACACCAGGAAATTCTGAGCTGAAATTTAACGTAATGATACATATTATTTAATATTTTTTACTTTAAAGTGATAAATTTACATCAAATTGCCTGTGAAATGTACAAATTCGGCAAGACAGATTTTCTACTTAATATAGTGAATAAAAATAAGAGCAGTGGAGAAGTGATAATTGCATTTCAATATTGTTCATTAACTTACAATTAGCTATCAGCCATTGCTAGGATAAGTTACAAGAGAAGATAGACCAATGCAATCTATCTTTTTTTTTTTTTTTTTTTTTTTTTTCCTGAAGCTGATGAAGCACGTGTGATAAATGGTTTAGACGTAAAGCACTGGGAGCAAGAGAGAAGAAACCTCAAATCTTATTTTAATTCATATGCTGTGTACAAGGTGCCTTAACAAATATGTGTATTGTGATGTCCATTTGTACACCAAGGACTGTGGACCTGTGGAAGCAGGCATGATCATAATGCACTGTGCTCAAGTTATACATCAGACATAAACCTGGTCTGTCCCTTACAAAGATGGCTGAGGCAAAGCCAGTGAAGAACAGATAGCTAAGCTCGAACCAGGAAATTTTCTGTGCACAGGCCACTTCCTCCCCCTCTGAGGAATCTTTGCGACATCTAGTAATGTGAAAAAAAAATAAAATAAAACTTAAGATAGGTCTTTTTTCAAATCACGTTTGCTGTTTAAGGAGAAAAATATTCTATCAGTTTAGACTAAGGTAATATTTTGAAGACTTGCTTCACTGCAGAGGTGTAGAAACATAATCTATTAGTTAAAAGCTTAGATGTTGGAGCACAAATTTATAACAGAGAATAAAGACTGAAGCTAATTTTCCTGCAGCTAGGTTAGAGAAAACACGAGGCTCGGTCTTTTAAAACAAAGGCTCACTCCATTTTTCCCCTGTAGTGATGACATAACATTTACATTTCAACGGATAATGAACTAGATCTTTCCAGCAGACCAGCCCCCCAGGGGACTCGTTCCCAAAGCTTAAGTGTTATTATTCCTTCCATCTGCTCCCCATGGAGCTGGAGGTAAGCTATTCTTAATGCCTTATGAGGATCACCATTTCTTGAAAGCAAATGTACTTTTCATTTTCTTCTTTAAACAAAGAAGATCTTATTGCTACCCGTCTTCTTTGCTGCAGTTGCCATTACTGCTTTTAATTGGTAATTCATCAGTTTTAGAGATCAGGTTTTCAGGGCCCATAAAACCACAGGAAGTTTGCTGTCATTTGGAAATGGATCTTCTGAATATACAGAAAGTGTCAAAATTGTTACTTGCCTCTCACAAAGACCATGAAAAGCAGTCTCTCTTAATTTTAAACAGCTTTGCAGTCTGCAGCTCCTTCCCATAACAATATTTACTTCCTATTTGCTAGGTCTGAAGAACAATCCAGGTAGAAAACGGAATAAATGACAAGGAAATTCACAGCAGCTTTCTGCCAGGGATCTCTCCTAACCCAGTTCCTTTGCCTTCACCTACCTAGAGCTGCTTTAGTCTCTGTGAAGGATTAGCACAAAAATCCGTATTAAGGGCCAACAGATCTGTCATCCACTTATGGAATGGGATCAGTAGGAAATGAACCGCATGCAATTGCAGCGCCATCCTGATTCAAAGGTCTCTTCAAGGGCTGAGCCTTGCGGGGGCGTTCTGCTGGTGGCCCTTTCCTGAGGGCAGGCTCTCGGTCGGGCTGGCTCTTTTAATATCCGTCCAGCACCCCTGTAGGGACCATACCATGATCCGTGTCGAAGGGAAAATCCTGATCAAGCAGCCGGTGCTGTGGGTTACCAGCAGGAAGGCCAAAAGCAGCCCTGGCAGTGCTCCTTCCCAGAGCCTGGGCTGTCTGGGGGTGGAATAAAAACTTAAGCATGTGGTGTGGTGTGAAGGACTGGCTGGTGGGAATGCTTGCTGCTTTGGCTGGGCATGCTGCAGTGCTGGCGAGACAAGTGCTAGAGAAACAGCTCGTGCCCTGACTTCCAGGATGAGAGAATCAGATCTAGAGAGTTATCCTGAGAGGAGCGAACCAGGGAGGTCAGTCCAGCAAGATCTGTGGTTCACAGAAGTCTCTGATGTTGATCTCAGAGGAACCAGGGAACAGCACCTGCAGCTGAAACCCCAGGAGCGCAGCTGTCTGGGCATCACCAAACCTATAGGCATTAAATGCAGGGAGAAGTGAGGAGAAAGGTTGTAGCAAATTTTCATGCTGTTCTATAGTCTTATTGCTGCATCTCTGAGACTTTCATTAGACGTTTATTTCTGTTTTGTACTCAGGCTATCTTCCTACTCATACCACCCTTTTAAATGTTTTATTTGTTTATTTGTTTTCATTTTTTTTTTTCCACTGAAAAATCACTTATACATGAAAGATAAACAGAACTATAGTAAAGAAAACAGACAATTTGCTGTGTCTCTCTCTCTACATTACCCTGCTTTTCTAAAGAAAAGTGTTTTCAGTGATTGTACTGCAGCCTTGTAGCTTGGTAAGAACTGTTGCCAGTATCTGGCCACGGCATTTGTACTGACTTTGCAAGACCTCAAAGCTGAAAGACCTCAAAGCCTGTCAGACGTGTTCTGTTTAAACCTGTCCTGTCCTGCCTGGAACTTTGTTTCTGCTAGGTTTAGATGTAACAGCAATCTTCCTAATGACCAGGTGGCTATTATCATTTTTTTGTTGTGGTTGTTATCTTTGCACAATTTTATGTAGATAGTAGTAACAAGCAGCTATTCTGTACAGAATGAAATATTTATGACTAACACAAGGACACAACTTAGGGAAACATAACCGTGGTACAACAGAACAGGCCTTGAGAAGTAGAGCACAGAATACTGTGTGTTAGCAAACATACAAAAATGACCCTAAGCTGATCCTAAAGGGTGGATTCAGAGGGGCAGTGACAGGGTATTATAACACCAGAGAGAGGGGTAAATAATAAAAGTACGCATTAACATTTTTAACTGTATTATATTTATTATTATTATCATCATCATCACCATTATCAAGTAATTTCTGAACATATTAGCTTGGACAAAATTGAAGAAAAGTCTCAAAGTCTCCAATACACCATGTCACTACTAGTAGTTTGGTGAAAATCAGGGAACAAACAGAAGATTTTATTTCCCCCACTGTGGAAAACACAAGAGAACAACATTGTTATCTGTTCTGCTTGGCGGCAATCAGTGCTCTGCTGCAACCCCATGGACGTGTGGAAGAAACTCGAGAGCAATGTGGGAGGCACTGGGGCTATGAGAGTGATAAGAAATTATTTCAAGGAAAAGAACATAGTTCTGTAGTAAACCTGGCTTAATAGTTGTATTGCTCAAAGAAGCATTGTTCTCATGAAACCTGTGGACATTATATTACTATATTAAGTTAAGGAAGACTTTCCCATGATTTCAGTGAAATTTCAGTCCAGGCCCTGAGTATGCAGGAAGCTCAAAGATGCTTTCATTTACACCAGCTATATGGATTGAATTTTATGTAACCCCCTGCTGTTTTTTTTACATCAAGAATTACTGAGTACAACACAGTCATTGGCTTGTATCCTTTGATTTCAGTGACTTCATAGTCAGCCCATAATCATTTCTAAAAGACTCATTTTTTAAGAAGACCAGTGATGTAGGTGGAATGACATTTTGTTAGGAAATGTGAAACTACATTTCCGCAAGGATATTAAAGAAAGAATATCCTTTGAAGTGCAGCTGAATGACTCAATTACTATAATTTTTATAATTACTTTTTTCTCCTTTGAAATTGAAGAAGATTAATTGCAATTTCCTCCCACTGAAACAGTAGGAAGAGAAAAAAATCATATCAAGGATAAACTCTCTTCACACAACCGCAGCATGATCCAATAGCACACAAATCTGACTGTAGGATTTTGCTCCAGCATTGGAAATAGCATTAGAAGTGTTTGTAATGTTATGCCTGTGCATAAATGAAAGTGACTTATCAGAGCATTTAGGTCTTTGTGCTGATGAGAAGCCTTCTGCAGGACCATAGATGTAGCCCATAATCTCCTACAAGGACAGGACAATGAGCCTTATCTGCCCAATGAGCTCAACAGCAGCAGGCCTAAACCCAGAGGCCCTTGGCAGAGAGAGATATTGAATTGATTTCTATACTTATATCAGATAGCCTCATTTGATTCCACTGGGGATAATTTTTTCATTCAAGCAAAGATCTTGGCTTGAACGCAAATGTTCTTTCATAATCATTCAATGCATCAAAGCCCAATTATACATACATAGATTTGTTGATTTGCTTATTACTAATCTTCTAGCAAAAGATAAGTTTATCTGCTTTCACTTTTCCGGTGCAAGGGTGTCTCCATCATGAAAAATGCTGCAAATACAAACAAGATCCAACTATGTGTAGAATTATTTTATACTGTGTAGTACATGCATAACATTGCTGCTCTTGGGTCTGAACATTGTTCACTTGCTGTTGACATAACTAAATTACATTTCAGCCATCCAGGTACATTATTTCTGCACTGTGAGTTACCATCCTGTAATACACCGCAGCTAATGGTAATTAGTCTGGAGATAAATGTAAGACCTCTGTAAAAGATTAACTATTGTTTACCTAAGAGCAAAAGCAGAGTGTTCTCTTTCCAATATCTAATATCATAAGAAGGGATATGTTACAGCATCCAGGAATGGCCAAGAGCTGTGATAGTCCTACGTGCTAAAAGAGAATTTATCTGTACCAGATTTACTTAAAAGAGGATCAATCTTTCTTTCTCTCTCTCTCTCTTTCTTTCTTTCTTTCTTTCTTTCTTTCTTTCTTTCTTTCTTTCTTTCTTTTTCTTTCTTTTTCTTCCTTCCTTCCTTCCTTCCTTCCTTCCTTCCTTCCTTCCTTCCTTCCTTCCTTCCTTCCTTCCTTCCTTCCTTCTTTCTTCTTTCTTCTTCTTCTCTCTCTCTCTCTTTCTCTCTCTCTTTCTCTCTCTCTTTCTCTCTCTCTCTTTCCTTCAATACTCATTCCAGATCTCCTGGTTAGATTGCATCATTGGCAAGAACGTAATCAGCAAGGTTTGTGAGGAAAAGTAATGTATTAGACTGGTAAAGCTTATGTGTTTTGGATTTTGGCCTTTTTTTTTTTTCTTCTTTTTTTTTTTTTTTTTCTTTTTTCTAGCAATATCAACCAATCTAATAAAACCTGACTTCTTCTTCTTCTTCATATTATTATCATTATCATTATGCTGCGAACACTTTCAAAGCTAGAAACATAAAAGAACCAGATGTTTTGCAGCTTTGAAGCTGCACAACACTTAGTAGTGCAACATGTAACCTTGAGGGCACCTGGCCTCTCCCAATCAGTCCTCAGTTGTGAGTGTAGGCTTCCTCTATGATACATGAGAAGAACTAGACACCCAAGATGATACTGATGAATTAGCAGGAAACAACCACAGGAAATACTAAAAACAAGCAAGTCTATTCTTGCCTTGGACTTAAAATAATTTATTCTGGGTTTCACAAGTTCAATTCTTCATTTTTAAGCTATCTCCATGTCTCTTATGAAGAAGAGACTTAATAAAGAACACGTAAAGAGACAGGTACAGTAACATTATTTGTAATCTAGTAGCTCAGTATTTAAAATTATCAGCACAAAATCCAGGATCATTTTCTTTCTCTGCCTGAGAGATTGTAAATCTGTATCTCTCCCGATAGAATGGGGCAGGTTGGTATGAGAACATTTCCCTGCACAGGACAAAGACACGACTTTCTGTCCTTCAATATCCTCTAATGTATCAGTTTAATTTAAACTACATAAACTGTAATTGAAGCAGTGTTTGAAACTGATGCTATGGGTGTGCTGTGAGATCACTGCCTTACATTTGGCTCTGCAGCTGATGGAAGGAGTGAAAATCCAGGCCTCTGGCTCACATTTAGTCTGCGATTGGGCAGCTTATTTGGACATTGCTGCCAAACTTTAGGCAGCTCCAGGGAAAACAGTCTTTGGAACTAGGTATTCCGACGCTTCAAAAGGTTATTGAGCAGAGAACATAAATTTTATTTGTATTACAGAATGGTTGAGGTTGGAAAGGACCTCTGGAGTTCATCTAGTGCAACACCCCTGCACAAGCAGGGTCACCTAGAGCAGGTTGTCCAGGATTGTGACCAAACAATTTTTGGAGATCTCCAAGGGGGGAGACTCCACAACCTCTCTGGGCAATTTGTGCCAGTGCTCCCTCACTGAGCCCAGGACCTCACCAGTGCTAAGAAGAGGGAAAGGCTCACCTCCTTTGACCTTCTGGCAATACTTTGCCTAATGCATCACAAGACATCATTAGAGTGCCATGGTGGCATACTAAGTGGCAAGATCACACTTTTGGCTTGGTGTCCACTAGGACACCCAGTTTCTTTTCTGCAAAACTGCCTTCCAACTGGGTGGCCCCCAGCATGTATTGGTGCATGGGGTTGTTCCTCCCCAGGTGCAGGACATTGCATTTCTCCTTGGTGGACTATGTGAGGTTTCTGTCAGCCGATTTCTCCAACCTGCTGGGGTCTGATGGCAACACAACCCAGTCATGTATCAGCTACTCCTCCCAATTTTGTGTCATCTGCAAACTTGCTGATGTTACACTTTGCTGCATCATCCTGATCATTAATGAAGATGTTAAAATGTTAAACAGGACTGGACCCCTATATATGCAGTATTTCACACAGGTGCCAACACATTTTATGGATTTACACTTCTTGAATCTAGATTATCTTGATGGATAATCTGTTGAACCATAGCTGATGTTCCAGTATCCGTGCTTGTGAAAAAAAAGAGTATGTAGTTTCTTTGTTATTTATAGGAATCAACTGCACGTGAAGTGTGAAGTCCTGGCTCTCCTGAACTGCAAAATTCCGTTGCTTTTAAGAGAGCTGAGGAATGGAGAGTAAGAAAAAAAAGACCATCAATTTGAGAAGTAAGTACATCAGTGAAGACAGGGTAATGCAGCCTTTCCTTCTTTCAGATCAGCTAAATCACGAAATTCTTCTCCCTCAGTAAGTTAGCTCCTTGTAGAGCTTCATGATCTTTGCTTATGTCATCCCAAGTATTCTGCTGACTTCTAGTCATATTGTCAAAACAAATACAAAACAAACAAAAACCCCACAAATAAGATATTCAAATTAAAACAATACTGAGAAATACATCATATGATCAACACACTATTTTTACAGTGAGAGAATGAGTAGGTCAGAATGCTTTAGACTACAAAGCAAAGAGGTATGAGAAGGCTTAATAAATGCATACTTTATATATAGGATAATATATAGGATATTTAAAGTATATGGATATAGACCTCCCATAAAATAAAGCATGGTAGTTTAAAAAATAGGAAGCAGAATATGCACACACAGACAAACACATTATTCCTTGGAACTCGTCGCCAAAAAAAATAAAATATAGGCACTTACACAACTTATTTAAAAGCAAGGGAACAAAACATCATAAGAATAATACGAAGAGCCACAAGGTACACTAAGGAAGAGTAAAAGAACAAGCAAGTCTCAAACTCCTTCATTATGGGGGACACACAAACTCATACGTCAGTGCACAAAGCACCAAATGTCTGAATTTCAGAAGAATCACAAGAAACCCTTGCTGAAGAAGTTATTCATTGCTGTCCACAACAGAGACTCCTTGGAGGTCTCTGGTGTCAGGCCTTGCCAGGGACAGTCTGTTGGGACAGATGGACAACTTGTTTGATCTGTTACGGCAGATCCTGCGTACTTGGAGCTAAGCACTGACGCTGTGATATTAAAGCCCCATGGGAATGGTAGTTGGCTGCTTTGATGAAAGTACCAGCTTTTAGATTTGTCAGGGTGTGCACTTGAGAACTGGACAAACTATGTTTGACATCCTCATGGACTCATTAAAAGGGCTCAGCAATTTTCCAGTTAAGCTTATTGTATTTTCACTGACAATACAACTTCAAATGCTGCTGTCTAAACTGAGAAATATCAGCCCAAGCATAGCAAATATGTGCTCCCTCATGGCTTGGCAGTGATGTTGGGATCCAGGCTCAGTCATTACCAGTCAGAAAAAACATTGTAAGATGTTTATTGCTACACTTCTTCTAGTGCACAGGAAAACTTAAAGATCATACTACATATTTGCTTGCGTATAGAATAACAGAAAAAAATATCTATTAATACAAGATGACTGAATCCACTGATGAGCAAATAACTCAGATATTTAAATGTAAAATGTGCAGCAATCATTGCCAATTTGGAGTTTCTCTGTCAGTGTGTACAAAATGAATTATGAGCAATGTCATGTTCCTGAGTAGATTCTGTTCCTTCAGTGCCTCTGTGCCAATTTTCTTTAAAAACAGGGGAAAATGAGATAACAATGTTGCATACCAAAGTTGTTTTTTTTTTTTTTTTTTTTTTTTTCCAATAGACAAGGTACTTTTCAGTTATTGAGGTTTTTAATTAAGGATATTTTATTTTTTCTCTTATTTTTAAATTGTCTCTCCAGAAAATACCTAATGTTGGATTGGAATAGACTAGGCTAAGACATTTAGGATTCCTAGGTAGTTTCCAAGGATCCATTTTTGTGTGACTTGCTGAACTGCCTTGTGGAAGACAGGCCTGTTTTCCCATGCTTCTGTTGGTCTTTATGGTCTGAGTGTGGTATGGTCTTAATTGTGTTGGTTGCTTCTCTTTTGTTGTTAAAACAACTTAGAAGAGAAACACAGAATATCTATTCCATATGGAATACTGTGACTCCAAGAACTCAAACTGCAGAACGCCCAAGAGTAGAACCTGTCACATAAGGACAGAGTAAAACAACTCAACATTTTAAAATTCATTTTCTCAGAAATCCTTCCTTTTCAGGAAAAACAAACAAACAAACAAACAAACAAACAAAAAGACTGATAACTGAACTCCCTGTGATGACTTGAGATGAAAATAAGATTTTAAATGAACTTTTCCTTGCAATGTAAATTAGAAATTTGAATAGCTCACTGCAACACCACAACCATGCGTCATGTGGGATTTTCAACTTCTTGCTGCCCTCCTGTGGATAAAATTAGCAATTACTTTGGTGACAAAGGCGGGAAACAGACAAACAAACAAACAAACAAACAAAAAACAAGAATAGAACGCTGCTTAGTAGAAAGTAGAATCACAGAATCATAGAATCATAGAATATCCCGAGTTGGAAGGGACCCACAAGGAGCATTGAGTCCAACTCCTGGCTCCACACAGGTCTACCCAAAAATTCAGACCATATGACTAAGAGCACAGTCCAAACACTTCTTAAACTCCAACAGGCATGGTGCCGTGACCATGTCCCTGGGGAGCCTGTTCCAGTGTGCGACAACCCTCTCAGTGAAGAACCACTTCCTGATATCCAGCCTGAACCTCCCCTGTCGCAGCTTGACACCATTCCCGTAGGTCCTATCGCTGGTCATTAAAGAGAATAGACCCGCGCCTTCCCCTCCACTTCCCCTTGTGAGGAAGCTGTAGATCGCGATGAGGTCTCCCATCAGCCTCCTCTTTTCGAGGCTGAACAGGCCTAGTGACCTCAGCTGCTCTTCTCTAGGCCCTTCACCATCTTTGTAGCCCTCCTCTGGACACTCTCCAACAGTTTTACATCCTTTTTGTACTGTGGTGCCCAGAACTGCACACAGCACTCGAGGTGAGGCTGCACCAGTGCAGAGTAGAGCAGGACAATCATTTCCCTCGACCGAGTAGTGATGCCATGCCTGCTGCACCCCAGGGTATGCTTGGCTCTCCTGGCTGCCAGGGCACACTGCTGGCTCATATTCAGCTTGCTGTCAACCAAAACCCCTGATCCCTGTCTGCAGGGCTGCTCTCCAGTGTCTCGTCGCACAGTCTGTACGTATAGCCAAGGTTGCCCCTTCCCAGGTGCAGGACCTGGCACTTGCTCTTGTTAAACTTCATCTGGTTGGTGATTGCCCAGCTCTCCAGTCTGTCCAGATCTCTCTGCAAGGAATTTCCACCCTCAAATAGTCAATGACTCCTCCCAGTTTAGTATCATCATCAAATTTACTCAAAACACCTTCTAGTCCTACATCCAAATTGCTTATAAAAACATTGAAAAGAATTGGCCCTAAAATGGAGCCCTGGGGGACCCCACTGATGACTGGCCTGATGTAACCCCATTTACCATAACCCTTTGAGCCCTACCTTTCAGCCAATTATTCACCCATTTTATGATGTTTTTATCTAGCTGTATGCTGTACATTTTCTTCAATAGAATCCTATGGGAAACTGTATCGAAAACTTTAATGAAATCCAAAAAGATTACGTCAGTTGGCTTCCCTTGATCGACTAGACGGGTGATCTTATCATAAAAGGGAATCAAATTTGTTAAACAGGACCTACCCTGTAAATTCCAGATAAATTAGTGCTTGATTATCTTTGGACATGAATGCTGATTCTACTTCTCAAGAAAGCTGTTGAAATCACGCAAATCAGATTTAATTTGTCACACTTCTCTGTATAATGTAGGCAACAGTGAAGCAACTTACAGAGTAGCTGTGAAGATAGTGTATTAAAATCCCTAGCAGAAAGCCAGACAGAAATGCGCCCCCCCCCCCTTTTTTTTTTTTTTTTTTTTTGAGTTTATTGATCAAGCTGGTGACCAACAAAGAAGTTCCAGGATGACAAAGAACATGGAACATAATTTAATGAACACCTAAAACTGCTACGATGTAAGGTTGGGCTACCAGGTTGCTGAATAATTTTAAATTCTCCTTTCCTATCACCATAGCAGAAGATAGATAAGTAGATTAAAAAGCTGTCTTGAATCTTACATCCAAAGAATTCCTGGATTTAGAGTTCATGTCAAATTGCTTTGTCACAAGAAGATGAAAACACAAGATGTTATACCTGAAATTAACAAATGAGAACAAAAGAGAGAAGCAAAACCAAAGCAGAAGGTTGTAGGCAGGCAACTAACCTGGTTGTGAAAAACAACACCTGCTTTCTCACTTTATCTATTAACCACTTATGCCTCCTCTAAAGACATCTTCAGTTCTGCATTTGTTCTTTCCAGTAAAAAAAAAAAAAAA
Source organism: Cygnus olor (assembly GCF_009769625.2). Taxonomy (NCBI): domain Eukaryota; kingdom Metazoa; phylum Chordata; class Aves; order Anseriformes; family Anatidae; genus Cygnus; species Cygnus olor. The sequence goes on from NC_049169.1 coordinate 105,283,346, forward strand.
AAAAAAAAGAGGCAACATCACTTGCAACACAGTTGGTGTTACACAAAAAGGCAGGCTTTTCACATTGGCATGATCTGTCAGAATTTTTTACATAATGATTCTAAATAACACTTGTGAAACAGAGCAAAGATCTTCATGTAAAATTTTTGCCCATAATGATATAGTAAATTTTGTAAAGCACTTTATGGAGTTTAGAACCCAATCCTGAATGCAAATCTACAGGTCTTGTGTTCCAAATCTCTTTAACACTATTCAAAGTCTCATACAGAACTGTTACCATTTGCCTGGGTTGCATAAAAACATGAATGGTGCTACACCACTTCTCTGGGGTTGAAGGCCAGGCTTAAGGTAGTAAGAGCTCTGTTGTTAGGAGTTATAAGCGTGTTCATAAGATGCCTGGCTTGGTGTACTGGGTCGGGCTGGGATGTTAACTTTCCCTGCAGCAGCCCATACTGTGCTCTGCTCTGCACTTGTAGCTAAAACAGCAGTGGTATCACACCAGTGTTGTGTCTGCTGCTGAGCAGTGCTGGCACAGCATAAGGACTCTCTCTAACCCTCCTAGTGGGTGGGCAAAAATGTGAGAAAAGAAACATCACCAGGGCAGCTGACCTGAACCAACCAAAGGGATATTCCATACCATATGACGTCACACGCAGCAATAAAAGGTGGAAAAAGGAAGAGGGGAGGGGTGGGCTCTCGTTGTGAAAACGTCTGTCCTCCTGAACACCAGCTACGTGCGTTGAGGCCCTGCTTCAAGGACGTGGTCAAGCATCGCTCATTTGTGGGAAGTAGAGAGTAATTTCTTTCCTCTGCACTTCCACATAGCCTTTACTTGTTTTGTTTAGTTTTCCCTTTCCCCCTCCCTTTTCTCCTTTCCCTTTTTTTCTTTCCCCTTTAGTTAAATTATTTGTTTAGTTAAATTGTTTAGTTAAATTGTTTAATTAATAATAATCTTTCCTTAATAATTATTTCTTTTTTTTCCTTTAATTAAATCATCTTTATCTCAACCTGTGAGTTGTTCTTTCCTTTACTTCTTCCCCTCCTCATCTAAGGAGGGGGAGTGAGAGAGCGGTTGTGGTGTTCAGCTGCCTCGCATGGTAAAACCACCACACTTGGATCCATATATATCTAGCTATGTGTTCTATCCAAATCCCCAGGACACTCACCTCTCCATTCTTTGGGGCAGGGATTTTGTCCACTTCACTTCCATGGAAGTGCCAAGGCACTCAGCTTTATGCGTTGTTGCTTTCCTTCTACATTGGGCTTTACAGAAACGTGAGGTCCAGATTCTGGAGAACTAGAACTGATGTTTATGGTTTTGACCCACAACTTTGACATATATTTTTGGAGTTGTACCTGTGTGTATGCAATGTGATACACTAAGATTTGAAATAATCAAAGTAATGTGTTACAGCAGAACAGGTTCATAAATGATTGCAGATTTCCAGGCTATTATAAACCATTTGTGGTCTTCTAAGATGTACTTTTCCTGTTGTTGTTGTTGTACAGAAACCTTCAGCCTATATACACATAATAAAAACCTGCAGATCGCTACAGAAGGAAATAAAATTGACATTTCAGCCAGGAGCTTTTAATCTGAGGTACAGTACATTATTTGTTTAATTTGGGTCCCTTAAAAAAAAAAAAAAAAGTGTTTATTATCTATAACTTTACCTATCAAGCATTTAGACTGTCAGTCTAAATGACTGGCAGTGTTTAAATGAATGATACAGAATTGTGTGATTCTGTGATTCTGTGATGCTAAAAATGGATTTTAAATAAAAAGTAAACCAAAATAGCAAAGACGCAAAAGAACAAACATTTAAGAATTTGATGTCTCAAGGTTATCAATATTTTACAAGTCTCTTAAAAAGCATTTGAGAAAGTCATACATTCATAGAGAATACGTAGGAAAGGCAAAGTTTATCTGTTAAATTAGAGCGTATTATTTCCCTTTGTTGCAATATTTTTTGCACTCAATCTTCTCTGCAGAGCTGTAAGTGTATGTTAGTTTATATACTGCTATTAACTTGAAGGGCATTTAGGAGAAATACAAAAATAAGACCAGTGGTTCTGTCAGCCCTTACATTTTCTTGAGTGTAAGAGGAATTTAGAGTCGATAAAAGAAATCAAAACATATGAAAACCTGCATATAAGTTAGGTAGGCTGTTAGTCTGAGAAAAATGTTTCAATCTCCTTAGACTTTTTTGGGGGGGGGGGGGGGGGGGAGGGGAGGGGAGAGAATGGGAGTTATTTCTTAGGAAAAAAAGAAAAAAAAAAAGATTTGGTGTACATTTAGTCATTCCTGTTTAAATATTTTGTGAATACTATGTCAACATAGCCTTTAAGTAGTTCCAGTTGATCGGTAAAAAGAAATCAAAATTAACTTGGTAATTTAATACAGTCACTTAAGCTTAATTCATTCAGTGTTTAATATTTAATCTGGTCGATACTTATTCAACCAAATCATTGGTACTATCAATAGCAACAGTTTAATCCTTCATTTCATTAATTTTGATCCTTTTAAACACACACAGGTTGTGATCATTTAGCGTTGAATTTTAGTATTGTAAGCTTTATTAATAAAAGGACAATATTGCAAGGAGAAAGAAAAAAATACTACTTAAAATCCACAGTAATGACTTCTAAACCCTGCAATATTCAGGCAATATTCTTGACTCTATTAATCCTCTTCTGTATTTTCCAAGATGTGTTCTGCCCTCTGCTGATTATATGGATAACAAGACCAGTTACTTCACTCCAGTGAGAGAATAAATTTTATTTAAGTAGTTCTTTGGCACCATAGCAATTCACTTCTGCTAACAAGTAAATGTAAAAGGATTCAATTTACTCAATTAAAAGAATAACCCGAGAAATCACTTAACATTATATATTAATGACCAGTTAATATTAATAGTACTTGTTATTTCTTCCTCTGTAATACTCAGTAGTGCTGTGTGCTAAGCAGCACATAGTCACACTCCAGGCTTTAACAATTTAAACAGAAGGCTGCATTTCTTGCAATTTCACACCATCAATGTCCATGTAAATGACCTTAATTATTCTGACAATTTTACGGTCATTAAAAACCCTTATATTGTAACATCCCTGTGAATGATGGGATACTTGAACCTTATTGTTTCACGAACAGAAATGGAGATATGGACGGGTTGGATCAATTTTGTCAAACATACCTATTGAGAACAAGGCTGTAGGCTATTCCACTCGCCACTGCACAGCTTTACTTTTAGTCCAGTATGGACTGTTTAAATTACTCTATTTGCAGAATTGGGACCTTAAAACAGTAAAGACTCCTTGACAACTACAGAAAAAAGAAGAAAATCAGGTATGCTCTTTTATGTTGTTTAAAAACAATGATAAAGGATAGCTCTGGACCCTCAGCTTTTATCAGATGGTTCAATTCCTCAAGACATCCCCGCTGTAAAATTCCAGGTCTCAAAAAGATGTGGAGCTCCTGTGTCTGGTTCATCAGTAATAAACCAGTGGTTTATTTGCATGAAATTTAAAACCAAGATAAACTTGGAAAAATATGGTTGCTTATCCAGACACCTTTGGTCTAGAAACAGCTAAAGAAGGTTTTCTTGCTGTGTTTCCAGTGCAACTGTATCTTGGTCAGGCAAAGAAGTGGTTTCCATAGTATTTCAGAAGTGGTATTCCTCCAGAAACAGGAAGTGCAAATATAGAGGACCGGGAAAAAAAAAAAAAAAAAAAAAAGGGAGCGAGGGTGAGGGAGAGTGATGGGAAGGAAAAAAAAAAGCAAGCTCTACTGAGTTGCCACAAATGTCATAATATGCTTCTTACCTTAGCTGAAGTAATTTGAACATTTGAGTTATAAAGGTGTAGACATTCCCAAAATTGAAATCATATTCAGTATTCTGGGAGGAGATGTCTGCACTATGAATCAGTCTCTGGCGACTTTATAGGTCAGATACCTAGGGGAAATATGGGCATTTTTATTCCTTTAAATAAAACTTGCAGAAATAGGCAACATCATTTGAAAGGGTACTGTTCAGTCTGGTTTTGCCATTAATGGCATCAAGCAATCTTGAATGTTTCAGAGAGAGAAATGCTGTTAAAACATAGTTTTTCCCCTAAATTTAATGATGAAACAGTTTATTGTATGATATATAGCAGCATCACATTGTTAGGCATAGAACAGCCATAGCAGAGCAGAGAGCACTTTGAAGATTAGATTTATTCTGCACGGAAACTTCCATATGAAAACTTGCCTTCACACATTTTTTAAGTCATTCCCTTCCCTCCCCTGATGCCAGGCATTCCCACCCAGCAGCCAGCCGAGGAGATGCAGTCGTGATGCCATACAATCTCGTTCGCCCACAGGAGGGCAGCAGGACTGCATATTTATTTTAGCTGCAGAACCTGCGGCCGCCTCCCGAGAAGAAAAAAAGGCTCATTTCTGCTCCCCAGATTTTGAAAATCTGGCCTGGACCCATTTTTTGTTAATATTGTTTTGCGTGTATATAACTTTTGCGCGCAGTGCAGCGTCTGGATATGATAGAGCTGGCTAGTGATGCACTGAAAGGATGTAGTTGTTTTAGGTTGGTTTGCATTCACAAATCAGTCACGTTGAGATATGGGTTTTCTCACATATAAAGATGACAGATTTCTGCAAAGTCTGCTTTCTAGGTGGTTTTAAAAGGACACCTTCGGGGAAAACATTTGCCATGTGTCTCCAATAGTTACGATTGTAAAGAATAACAATCTGAAAGCACATTAAGCTTTGCACTACAGGGAGGTGTAATACTGAATCTGCAGAAACCATGACACACACACGAAGATCACATGAACTGACCTCATTTGTCAATCTTACTTTCCTCTGACATGCCTGATATTGGTGACTATCAGGAATAGGATTCTTGATCAGACAGATGTCAGGGCTGATCCACTGGGGCAAATTCAGCCTTCCTGTTCCTAGACCTATTTTATAAACTAAATTACAGTGTTGTTGTAGCATACAGAGGAATTGAAATGGACCATATGAATCAGTCTGAGACAGCCTGGAGTTTCTAGACAATGTTGTTCCTGTGCCAGCTAAAGGAAGGACATCTGTAGAGCACGGATCATATTCCATTGTGTTAAGATCATTTCTTCCTGAACAGGAGTGACCAAGCGAGGCTTTTGTCCCCTTTCAGCTGCCAGGTCACCCCTCATTTCTTTTAAAAGTGCACATATACTGGACAATATTTAATGTTATTGCTACATTTAATGCATTTGCTGGGAAAAAAAAAAAAATACTGAGCTTTTCCAGCAAGAGCATTACACAGACTTTTGTTATCAAACAGTGCTCCTGTCTCCTTCCAACTCCCTCAATCTCTGATGGTGGAAATCAACTACAGATCTTGACTGTAGCCCTTTAGTTGAACTTCTTCGTAATATCTACCTATGTAACTCAAAACTTTGTAGATGCCTAAATTGCACAGATTTCCCATATAGGAGTCAAGTACCTTGAGTACAAGTGCCTTTGAGTACCTATTAAAGTACACCTACACAGAATTTAAGAGCTGTGCAGAGATCGTCAAACCAGTAATGATCAAGCTAAACTTGACACAGAAAACAACTCAAGTTCCTTAGAGTTATTACTTATGCTAATGGATGCAATTAAATAGTTTTGCAACCCACCCTGCTACATCTGGCTAGTTTTGTACAGGGCACACCTTGCAGAAGTACCAGTGCAGGTAGATGGCATTTCAGAGATCTCATCTCTATTCTCCATTATGCTACAGGCTCTCACTTACAAAGTTGAGGATCCTGTTTTTAATTTTGGTGATTTCCAGTTCAGCTCCCACTTACAATAAAGACTTCAGTCATTACAACATTGTTCTTTCTTTCATTATAAATCACCCTTTCTATGTAATTGGAAATCAGCTAATGGAATCAATCTGTCAGGTGAGGTGTGGCTGGAAGGGAAAAGACATGTTTCCTCATCCCGTATCCCTGTTCCACCCAGGGCTTTGTGCTCCTTACCTTTGTTAGGCACATGCCTCCTTTGTGTAAAGGGGTATTATAGGGAAGATAGAGCCAGTGCTGTCTTTGAAGTTCATGCTGAATGGACAAGAGGCAGTGGTCACAAGCTACACTGGGAGAAATTCTAAATGGATATAAGGAAAAAAAATCACTGTGAAGGTGGTCAAACACTGGATCAGTTCCCAGAGAAGCTATGGTATCTCCACCCTTGGACGTATTCAAAACCCAAATGAGCACAGTCCTATGCAGTAAGATCTAATTCCAAAGATACCCAGCTCTAAGAGGAGGTTTGGATTAGTGACCTCCAGAGGTGTATTCTAGCCTACATTTTGCTGCAGTTTCTATTATTTTAATCAACTTGTTAATATAGCAAGAATTTAATATGAATTCCCCAACCCTCCTTCCCTTAGAAGAACAGATATTTTAAAATGTGTTGAGTTGGATCAAGGAAGGGTCTGCTGAGCACTGGAAACAGGGTAAGTGAAGTAGCAGGGGAGAGAAGGGAAATGGAAAGGAAGAAAATCAAAAAGGGCAGAAGTGCAGCAGGAAAAAGGAGGTAGCAGGTTGTCTATGACAGATGCAGGAGGACAAATTATATCTGTTTGGGCCTAAATTTATAGCATAAATATATATAAACATATATATAAACATATATAGCAATAACTGACCTCACAGGAAGCATTATGGTATACTAAACCTACAAAAATATTTGAATAAACTTGAGTCATGAGAATGAGTTTCATATGTTATTGAGGTGCTTTTAATCCAGAATAAAGACATTTTATACAGGACATATTGTACTGTTGAACTACAGCTTGAACATATCCATTCTCCCTGCCATTGCTTTATTGACTGCACACCCATCTAAGGCAGCTTATCACAGCCAAAAAATCTACAGAAGCCTTGGTTAGAGAACTGAGAGCACATCATAACAGATACATTTGAGATATATGTTCCTAATTAAAGTAGGAATGGCTAGAATTTTGTACTTGTGCTCAGAACTTAGGAAATTATGTTTTACTATGTTTTTATATAGGCACTGTACATGTTATTTGGTTATTAAGTGGACATTCCCCTTGGTCTTTGGCTCTCCCAAACAGAATTATTTATGCTTATTAATGGTTCATCCTCAAACTGGATCCTATTTTATTTTATTTATATTTTATTTTATTTTTATTTTTTGGAGTTAAAGTAGACAACGACAAGAACGAAAATGCAAGGAAACTTGTACAAAGAAGAGACATTTCATAGATGGTGCTGGGGCAAAGCTTACTTTACAATGAACTGCTTAGGAATCTTGTTACATGAAATAGTATTTGAGAGAGATGGCCAAGGAAAGTAAATGTTATTGAATTGCCATAAAGCTTCAGCTCTTTTCACCCTTGCTCTATGGATTTGTTTTCCTTTTTTCTTCCTTTTTTTTTTTTTTTTTTTACAGCAAAGCTTAGTTTTCTGTACATGTTGCTAACATCTTATTCCCTTATGATCAGAAAAGAAATATCTTAAAAGGCATTTCACATCTGAGTTAATGTGAGTTTAAGAAAAGGCATGTAGAGCTATATATACCTGTCTGTGTTTATTATAAATAGATATCACTCAAAAAACAATTAGTAGGTGGATCCTTGAAAATCACTGTCAACAGTGTAAGGGATTCAGTGGAAGGAAATGCCAAAAAACGTTCTGCTAGGTCCATGCGTGTCAGTTTCTGAGGTTCAATTCAACAGCAAGACAAAAAGAACTGCAAATGAAGCATGAAGCACCTCCCCTCCTACCCACCTGCCAGGGGCTGGGTGCTGCTGAGGTGCTAATTGACTGCAAGGCACCTGCTTGACATGCACAGCACTAGAAAGAGGGAAGCCTACTATGCAGATGGCATTCTGTAAACATGTATTTTGGGTGTCACACAGCCATCTTACTGCATGAGGTATCAGGAAGCATCATTGTTTATATTCTGAGGGAAAAATCCTCTCATATCTCCTAGGAATGAGGAAAGACAAAGCTCTTCTTAGCAATAACATGAAATTGTTTTTCCAGTTTCCCTCTACCATTAAAAATACCTTTGTGCTGCAAACACCATCACATCAGACTTAGCATTAGCAAAATTATTTACAATTAAGGAAGATTTGTTCAAAAAATGGTCTTCAGGATCTTTCTATTTTTTATTTAGTAGAAATAAGGAAAAAGATTTTTTCTTTTTTCCTGCAAGATGAAAAATAAACAGAGACCTTAGCCTACTCAGAACCAGAGCTTCTAAAAAGAGTAGATTAATTTCAAAATGCAAACCCTCTAGACATTCAATATTCATCAAGTAAACACTATGTGATACGTTTAAATATGCTTATATTACTCATGCCAAATTATAGAAAATGCCTGTCCTTCGGAACAGTGCATAGAAATTTTAAGAGATTCAGTTGTGCACTGTTTAAATGATTCTCAGAAAAACACACCTAGAAAAATAATCATTCTCTCCTGAAAAGTCTAACAAGGACAAGGATCTGTTCACTGTTGCCCAAATTCCTAATGACATTTCTGAGAATATGTTTTCTACTCTTCCACCACCTGTTCTCCATCAGCATTTCCTCCTTTTCCCTTATTCTGTGATGGCGTGGTTAGATAAATAGAGCTGAGTTGGTCTGATACTGAAATTGGTCTTGGCAGCAAGCTGTGAGGTTGGCTTAGCTCTGCCTCTTAACCATCCCCCTGCCAAGCTTCCTCTGATCTATCATTTCCATTTTATTCCTGCCCCTCTCCAACACTGTAGGCTTTGCTTTCTCACTGAATTCACATCAGTTGCTGTGGAGTCAATTTAAGAGTTACCCAAGTTTTTGTTTAGCAGTCAGCTGCTTAGTAAAATGGGATAGCAGCTAGATAGCTGCTATTTAAAGGCCTTTCTTGAAACTAACAGTAACACAGTTATGAAGGCAGAAAACTTACAGGGACAGAATAACTGCTACTGTGACACACGATGAGTAATGGTATATATGTTACGTTTTGTCCATGATCAGTGTACCTATATGAAATTCATTTTTGTCACTAATTTACTATATTTTAAAAACAAATATTGCTGTATATTATGTTTTTATTACAGTATGTTTGTTTTCATCATTGTTTTGTAGCATGATTTTTTAAGTGTTGTTCAGATATTTGACTTCTTAGAAAACATGTTGAAATACTGGGTTAGACCTTCTAATAACATCATAATGTAGAGTTTGTTCACACCAGTGGAACTACACTAATTTTTAAAGGGAGAGTAACAGACCCACAGAGATTTATTTTTTCCATCACTTTGATTTTTATAGTAGAGACATATTGATAAATAGTAATCATTTAGCCAACTCTTGGCAACCAATATTAATTACATTTAAGATCAAGGATCCTGAGCCATTCCTTTACTTTAATTAGAACTTTAATGGAAAAAATAGTACTGGTGATTTTATTGCTTTAATTATTTACTTTAAGTCACTCACTTTGATATACTTTTCAGCCATGTGTTTCACTTACTAATTTTCCCATACTCCTTTCTGTTATGATTTTTTTTTTTTTTTTTTTTTTTTTTTACTGTATATGATTATCAGTTTCCCTCACTCACTGTTAACCTAATCAAAGAGTGAGATCCACAATAAAGGCTTTGGGGTTGTAATGCTTGCTGTTGTGACATCTAACCTGTACTGATGTCCTCAAGGAAAAAAAAAAAAAGGCTATAAGATAACTCTTAGCTGATTTTTAAAAGACATGGGAAGAATAATGTGCCTTGGATGACCTAAGTAAGTGAGCCTTCCTCTTCTCAATCTAACCTGGGATGAACCAGCAGGCATTGCTGCCTTCAGTCATAGTCCACAGTCTCAACCCTTGACTTGGTCAGTTCTCTTCTTCATACAGGTGCAGCAAAGAGGTCCTCTCTTTTATGTACACCTTGGTACTTGTCATCCTCTTTTATAAAGTATCCTCCTGTGTACTGCACTGACATGAGCTCAATTCAGTTTTCAACATCATTCCACTTCCCTAGGCTCCTATATACCTGAAGTTTAATGGCCTGGCTTGGACTCTTGTGCTCCTTGGAGATCAGACAAATGCTGTGTGTTTTGATGGCCTCATTACCTCCAAAGGGCTGACTGAGAACTGTGTTTGAATGTAGATCATGACTGACATGTTGGGGTAAATCTCGGCTGACCAATTAGAAAAGCTGAAAACTGCCATGTATCACCAGAGTGGCACAACAAAATGAAACTGTAAACAGGATTTTGCTCAATGCCTGCTTAAAAAACAGGTGCCTCTAAGCTGCAAAAAAGACTTCAAATCTCTTTTGCACAGAACTGGCCTCTCAACTTCTTACACTACTATTGTTCATTTTCTCCCTTTGGAATACATTTTTAATTATTGGATGTCAGCCTTTCTTGGGGAACATCAGAAATCTGGAGATCTAACATACTTTCTTTAAGTTTTGACCTCTTCATGAGATATGATTTTTTTTTTTTTTTTTTTTAACTAGGGAGTAAAAAAGGCAGAACTAAAATAATGAATCCAAACCTTTGTCAAATTTTACTAAGTGTCTATACGATTAATTTTCAATTTCAGGCAAATTGACTGCTAAAGCTTTCCATGACAGAGGTTTTCAAGTCATACATTTTCTGACTCTTGAGGAGTACAGTCCACAATGTTTTGAATACTCTATATGAACAATGCTGATCTTTTATTTATAATTACAATATAAATGGATATTTTTCAGCCCACTTTAATTACTAGTTCAGCAATGACTTATACACAGTTCTTTAGCCTATAAATGTTTCAGAAAGGCTATGAGAAAAGGTGTCGTTTTCTTGATAAGTAAGAATTATCTAAGAGTTGCATTTCAGCACGTGTCTGGAGAGATACACATTATTTTCATACTCTTTTCAATTATATTGAATAGGTAAAAAATATAACCAGGTGGGAATTAGTCTCCTGCTCCCATCTGGAAAGCATAAAATGTGATTTAATTTAAAAAACCTACTGATATTACTTTTATTCATTCCTTCCTTCCTGCCACTCTGGTTATGCTGACTATTACAATACAATATTTTATTGAGCCTGGATTTGAAATTAAAGTCATAGCTTACCAATTCTCTACAATAAAAATTAAGATCCAAGATAATTTTTAGGAAACTATTAAAACTGTGTCACTTATATGGCACAAAATGAGCAGCAATGTTCCTGGTTTCCAGGTTTTCCATTAATAACTTAATGCAAGCACAGTGACAGGCAATGTGAGGTTTTCTAGTGTTTATCTGAAGCATGTGCTGAATAAAGCCATTTAAGTACCTTTATGGCCTTATCTGACCAGTGAAAGAAATGGTCCCTAGAAATATATCTTAAGGCTATTTCCATGTCATTCAAATGGTGGGCTGGTGCACCGGCCACTGCTGAACTGCAGAGAGAACCTCACTGACCCTGCTCCAGAGGTGACAGAGAGCCATAATCTTCACTTTCAGACATCTGACATAATGCATGACAATAAAAGTGTTGGTGACTGCTAGATCCTTTTCTGTAGGAAGGCTCTCATGCTGCTGGTGTAAATATTTCAGTGAGCACCACAATCCATTGAAGCCTTTGCAGACCTCAAGCTCTTAAGTGAGGTTAACAACAAGATACTGTAACAGTATAAATATTACAGATGGGTGTGTCAGCTTTGTATTTACATAGATTTAAGATGAAGCTACAGGGACTCAGTTCAGAGGTGTTATGTTGAAGTTACTGAATAACTTGTTAGTGAGTGGAATTAGGAAGATAAGAACCATGCTAAAACAGAGTGTCAACTATGTCCAAATACTATCATAGAAAAGGGTAATGGTAGTATTTATGTAACATACTCACCATGTATCCCTAATAGATATATCTTGCTTCCAGGAATTTGGCCTTGAACTTACAAAACAGATACTCGAAGGTAGGTGTTGCAACAGCATGGTTTGCAACAACTGAATTTTGCTTTGCAGTCACTTCTTGCTCTCCTCAGCTGCAAGTTCAGAGCTGTCATTCTCAAAAAATACAGTGAAAAACCTCAGTTCTGAGGAGGGTTGAGTGACAAGCCAGCAATACCTGAAACTGGATGAAATACACAGTAAATTGTGTTATTTTCTTCATATTATTCCACAAAATAAAGCCAGAGACCATTCTCTGTCCCTTAAACCAGTGTCAGGACATAGCTGCATCCATACTGTTGCTATTTCTTTAGCTCCACTTGGTGCTTTGTGGTCCTAAGACAAAAGAACAATAGCATTTTTCAGGTTGAAGTATCTGAAGTAATGCGAAGGCTGAGCTGTTGTTTGACACCATGAAAAATTTTTGCCTGCCCCATTGTACAATGTAAGGGCGAGTAAAAGGTTTGAAAGTGCAGAGCTTAATGGGATAATGTTGGAGGATTGTAGTGGATGGAGGGAACCAATTAAAGTAGACACCTTTCTGTACTGTATATTGGAAATATCCCCTGCTCTGCATAGTTCCTCAAGCATACTCCCCATTCTCTGGAAGAGTGTTAGGTCATGCAGGCAAAAAACATGCAGAGGAGCACACAACAGTGAGCACTTTGGATAACTGCAGGCCAGAGCTTCAACCTGAGCCTGCACCTTTATTTACTAGTACAGACATAGCCTAAGGGCCTGATTAGCTCAAAGTAAGTTTCTCTGGTGTGTCTCATTTGATAAGTGAAGGAGACAAGATGACTCTATGAAATGCTATTGCAGAAATGTAAGTGATAACTCGAGTGTCTTCAGATCTCCTTCTGTGTATACAATTATTCACAAAGTATGTTGTTTTGTTCTATTATTAGTTTACATCATCAAAGATGTTGCAAAATATCATTTGAGCACTGCATGCAGAAGGTGCTCTTGTAGCCTGAATATCTGCTGTATGGTTGCCTGTGATTGAGGGAGGATTTGATAATGCAAATTAGTCTTCTAGTCCTGAGTCTCTAAATCTGTACACCTTCAGATTCACTGCAGGTCCATGAACCCACATCCTTACTTTTTTAGCCATTTGGCTAATATGCACATGTATATGCACATGACAGGAGCTGTCACTTTTTTATTCAGTCTGATCTGTGACAATTTATTAGAAATCTGACAACTCTGATGCTGCTTCTTTCCTTGGAACATGGGATGAGGGAGCAATTTCAGAAAGCAATATGAACGAGATATGTTTGAAACAAAATAGTTCTGAATAAAAAGAAAAAAAGAAAAGGTTGGAGAGAATGATCTGAATGATTTTCTGACTGATTATATGAAACTACCCTGCACTGTCTCAGTCATCTAGTTTCAGTTTTATGGGAATAGAAATGACAATAAAAATGTGCAAATTGCAAGAACCAATTTTTCTGAATATGTTTGAGAGTGAACAGAAATATCTGCAGTAATTCTGATTGCAGAGAGGAAGGGAAAAGGAACTTAAAAAGGATCTTCATAAAGCGTGGAAGAAATGGAGAAATGGTCCACATAAGTGGTGAATATACCAAACTGTCATTACAAAACAATTTTCACTACCTTGAAAATAATTAACCTGTTAACTCATTATGGTTATAGAGGCAAGAGATTTTAAACACTTGGCACTCCCGGTTCCTTGTATTTATTTATTTATTTATTTATTGTTAATCCTTATCTTTTGATTTTATTTCCAAATAACCTAAAAGCCATCCTGCACAATGTGCTCTAGGTAATCCTGCTTGGCACGGAGGTTGGACTAGATGATCTTCAGAGGTCCCTTCCATCCTCAATCATTCTGTGATTTAAGAGCTTCTACTCTGAAGACTTAAGTAGCCTTTCACTCACTCTCAGCACCAAGAGAGAACCCATTTGCTATTGGTACCAGGCCCCAAAATGTGTAGATCTCCTTTGTATTAAGAAAACTTACTGACCTCAAAATAAAATCAAAAGAAAACAAAAATCTTCCTCCCTTGACATTCATAGTAAGCTCTCAACTGTAAGACAACATGGTTATGTTGCTTTCTAAGCACCATTCATTATTTTTAGCAAGTCTCTCTCTGTGATGATTTGAGGCAACCACCTACAGAATTTATGAACTCTGTGCAAAAGTGTGAACTCTGTATATAACATGACCTAACTGCCAGCTGCATTTTGGATACATAGCCTTTTACCTTCTCTGTTGTCTTACCATCTCAAATCAACTGAAATCCCAAGAGGACATCAAACAGAGAAATTTGGTAATTCAAATGCAAGCATCTGGAAGAATAGGATAGTACTTCTAGGAAAGAGCCCATAGCCAGAAAGACAACGCTGCCACTGACGGAGATCTGTGGCTCCCTAGGAAGGTGTGTGAGGCTGCCTGACTGAGGGACTGAAGGCTGCTACAGGCTGAGCACTGAGACAATTCTCAGCAATGCTCTGGTTAAAGAGTATGCCAAAGAATCCAAAAAGGACGGTGGGCTAGGGAAGCCTATATTTTCTGAACCTGTTCTTTTATTTTTGTTTATTTTAGCATGGCTCATTACAAACAGCAATATTTGAAACTTGTACAAGTTGAACCTGGAAGGCACTGCCTGATGAAAGTAATAAGTAGATGGAAAAACATTTGATCAAGAACACCATTGCGTGTGTATGCTCTAACAGTAAAGCTGAAAAGGACAAATTCTATTTGCTTTGACTTATCTTTGTAGTCACTGGCTCTGACTCAGCCTTTACTTGTACCTCTGTGAATCTGGTAATTTTAAAGTAAAAGTAAAAATTGTTTTAGTTGACAATTGCATCAGTTATACATCAGGTCTCGTTCTCTACCGTTTCATGAAAAATCTCTCAAAGCAGCCATCACAATTCTTACCTTACCAGGATTCTATTTTAGTTCCTAACAGAATTTACCTGTTATGTTGAGGATATTTTATTTCTATTATACTGCTTTGAGGGAATGACAGCTGCAGTTTTCGAAACAAGACCATATAGGTTGGGTCTCAAAAATTGCTGACTTTGTAAAGATTTAGTCACCAAACTTGATTAAGACTGTTTGAAATTCAGTGCTAGCATAGTACTAGCTTCTATCTTTAAACATGCAAATGACTACAAAAGCCTGACCTATATGAACATCTTTTACAAGACTAATTTAAGTGACAGTGTAATTTAGATTATTCAGAAAATTAGTGTCTGCAGTGTACATAGACATGAGGATCAGGACCTGTCCCAACAATCTCTTGTTCATAAAACTTAGTAGGACCGATACTTAAAAAGAACAACATCAACAGCTGGGATTTATACTTGACTGAGCTGACACTGGCTCAAAGTTTCTATTCTTCACTGCTTATGAACGTTTATCCTTCAGTTTGAGCATGGAATGTTTCATATAGGTCTGTGCTTTTCTGTATGGTTTTATAGCACAAACACCCAACTGTTGTGTGTATCCTTTTGTTCTGTCTTCCACAATTTGCCTCTTGGTGTGTTAACTAAAGCATAGGGCCACTAAAAACAAAAGTAGTATTAAATGAAATTCAGGCACACTAGAAACATGCTATTCAAATAATGGGATTTTTCCATTTGGTTCGGTAAGAATTTTGCTAGGAACCCTTTACAGTGGTTATATTGCTGCATTTCTTTTATATTATATAAAAATGAAATAACGCCCCTATTTGTGTTTGCATGAATTAAATGTGAAGTCTAGAGCCTTATGTTCAGCTCTCAGGTTCCTTTATCAACAGAGTGTTTCAATAGGGGCCCTTGTTTTTGTGTGTCTCTTAAGTGCTCATTTCCTCTGTGTTTCATTTTATCTCCATCCATATTAATTTTAGATCAAGTAGAAAGGGAATTACTGCTACACAGATTACTTAGTTTTATTGTCTGTAAATTCTGTTCCTTGTCGTTTGGGTACAATGGAATTATACATACTTTTTTGCTGATGCCTGTTAATATTACATACATCTACTGTAACTACCAAAAATTCCACATTTATGCATAAGAAAATCTTTTGGTTTAATGGCATATGGGAGTGGGACTGACATCAAAGACATGAAATATGGCAAAAGAAAATAAACCAATTCTAAGCTAATTTGATTATTATTACAAATTTCAGCTACATTTATGGGATTGTATGGCACAAAACATTTATCTGAATGGCATTACTACCATCTCAGCCAGCTCTGAGGTCCTATCTCAGATTGGTTTCAGTATAAAGGTATGATATATACATCCTCTGGGAGACTGAATCATCTTCCTCATAACCAGTACCATTCACATAAGTGGGCACATACATAATGTGCACATAAAATGAAGTCACCAGGGACAATAGCTGAACTAGGTCTTACTGAGTAAACTGTCTTTCTCCCCTGATTTAAAATACAGCAAAATAAACAGCAAAGACTACTTTGTGCTTTCAGATGGGATTCATCAGACTTACTTTAGCTTGTCCAGAAATTAAACATCTGGTTGAAGATGTTTTTTCAGCCTATTCAGGGCTAAAATGAATCACTGACAAGAGGTACATGCACCTCCAGCAGGTGATTCTTCCCTTGCCAGGGTAAGTACATGCTACAGATGTGAAGAAGTGCTGCTGAGAGGTTCCTGACTTTCCACAGGCTCTCAAGGGAACCTAGATAAAGTGTTCTCTCATGTTTAGTGTACCTCTAGATGTCTAATGTTAGTGAAATGAATTTCTGCCAAACTGACTTAAGAAAAACACAGTAATGATATTTAATTACAAAGAGCCTATGTCCTTGTTTACGAAACCTAGAGGTAACAAGATGTGAAATTAACCAAAATTTGTCTTTTGCAAGGGCACTGGGCTCTGCTGTTAAGCACCTCTAGTGACAGGGTTTTCAAGATCAAACCCTGATGAGGCAGAAAAGAGTATAACCTAATAATCGAAATGATTAATCTATGCAATATTCACATTTTGCAGTGGGGTTAGTGTTATGAAAGGTTCCTGATAACTGAAATTTGAAGAAAAATCTTTGCATATTCCTGCACCATTTGTTCATGATTCACAATCCTTTAAAACACCATTACTCCACTCTTCCATACTCAACTGACAAGTAAAATGTAAAGTGATATTCCTGTACAACAAAATGTGCTGAAATTAGGTTAAGGATATAATTGGATACAGTTTGCTGGAGTCAGAAAATGTGGAATTAGGGCTGAAACCACATGCTTGACTCACTGCTTTATGTTAAGGTGCTGAGACTCTTGAAGATGGTTTACTGATTGACCACAGTGGCTGTAAAGAGAGGCACAATGGAGGCAAAGGTGAGAGAGATATATACTGAATATGAACAAACAGAACATATATGAGGTCTTCATTGACTTTCAGATACCTGTTTTCTGTGACAAACCTTTGCAATTACTTCACCATGCTGCGCCTTTTGGTACATTTCCTTTAAATAATATTAATATTAATATTAATAATCTCTTTACTTTCCAGAATTTCCCCAAGCTACATGGAAGCTCAAAGCTCAGACAATTTTAAATAAATATTATTTATGCAACAAACAAAAATCTACTATACCTACAAATTTGGAAACACCTGCTGTGCCCTCCTGGGGTCCATACTTCAAGCATTATTTGGGAGGGGTTAGATTTGTACAGCATTCTGCTGTAAAATGTAGTCCAGCAAGTGATTACAAAAGGTGATGGTTTTGTTGCTGGAGTGGAATCAAAAACTTCACAGCTACACAGAGGATCACAATCAAATTTCTGTGGAATAATTGCTGGATGACTTGTGAAATTTAGGTGAAATAGACAGTTAATATTTTTGAAATAATATTTTCATTTTGGAAAATGGTATTTTATAAAGATTAGCAAAGTCCTTTGGAAAAATGTTTCTTCAGCTGCTTGAATGGATGCTGACGCATAACCTTCTTTTTCTTCTCTGCATGGTGTAGTCATTCTTTTCATTCCAGCTGTTCATGGTATTTCATAGCATGAATCTTACATATACAGGTCCCCTCATGTTTGCACTGGTTGGGAAAAAGGGACCCATTCTTCTGTTGAGAGAAACGTCTCCTGAGCAGCTGACACCAGTTTACTTTCCCCTTTGCGTTGCCAGCAAACATAATGAGCTGCATCATCCTGTAATCTATCCCAGAGCAAGGTTCTTTTAGATTACAGTATTATAGATCCTTAATAACTTAATCATATATTTGAAGCTCAGCTGTATCTAGAGTTACTAAATCTGAAAAAAAAAACACAACTAATTGTAATTCAAAATATACACTATCCATACAATATTATAATATAGTATAGTATTATAATTATAATGTATTTAAAATATACACTATATATACAATTCAGACTATATATAATACTAAACTGGGACTTGCTGTTGACTCCATGGAAGGATGAGAGGCATTGCAGAGGGATATAGATACATTCGAGCATTGGGCAATTATCAATGGCATGAAGTTCAACGAAGAAAAACACTGGGTGCTACACCTGGGACAGAACAATGCTGGACACGGGTACAGACTGGGAGAGGAGTGTCTGGAGAGCAGCTCAGCAGAAAGGGATCTGCAGGTGCTGGTTGACAGGAGGCTCAACATGAGCCAGCAGCGTGACCTGGCAGCCAGGATGGCAAAATGCATTTTGGGGTTTATTAAACACAGCACAGCCAGCTGGTCAAAAGAGGTAATTCTCCTGCTACATTTAACATTGGTGCAGCCTCACATCAAATATTGTGTGCAGTTCTGGGATCCACAATATAAAAACAATGTTAAGGTCTTTGAAAGCATCCAGAGGAGGGCAAAAATGCTGGTAAAAGGGCTGGAAGATATGTCCTATGAGAAGAGGCTGAGGACGCTTGATTTGTCTAGTCTGGAGAAAAGGAGGCTGAGAGGTAACCTCATTGCTCCTCTCTTGAGGAGGAGAAGTGGAGAGGAAGGTGCCAATCTCTTTTCTCTGATAGCCAATAACAGGACAAGTGGGAACAGCACAAAGCTGGGCCTGGAGAGGTTCAGGCTGGACATTAGGAAAAGTAAACCAAAGATCATGGGGAGAAAATGTCCTTTACAGCTAGAAGTAATGTCCTGAATGCTTTCATAGGTAAGTGAAACATGTTTCTAGTTCACTAGAGAGCTTTAGTTACAGAACAGTTATATGCTTTTTCATACATTCACAATCTATGGGTACTCTTTAAAGCTCTTTGTATTTTATTTCCATTCTAATCTTAAGATTTGAGTCATAAAGATTATGTAAAATGTAGAAATGACAAAGCTGATTAATATCAGCCTACATTTATAAAAGGAAGAACTTCCATGAGAGGAACAAGAAGCCCGTTATTTTTTATATTTATCCAGTTTACTTAATTTGGATATCTGATAGCAATAAATTATTTTTTTTTTCTATAAGCAAACAAAAATGCTGCAATAACCTTTCTTCAATTATCAAAAAACAGGATTTCAGAGGCTTCAGCGGTTTAAAATACATACTGTTAGACCAATGTTCAAGAATTTTTCCTGAGTCTAATGACAGTTAATGTTCTTCTTATAGAACAGCTTCTGAAGTGATGTGACCAGATGCGTTTTGGCTTTTTTTTTTTTTTTTTAATTTAATATAAACCTCTAGCTTTAATGACCGTTGAGGAAGGCTTTATTGAAGTGTACCTCAAAAAGGTAAGTAGCAGCAGACAAAAATATTGCACAGTAAACCTTTTAAAGATTTTTTTTTTTTTTAAGGCAATCATTTTTGTGACATGGTTTCTGATTTTTGATTGTTAATGATAAGCAAGAAGGAAAACTAACGGAAGGCCAACTATAACATCATCTAATCAAAACTAATCTTCTAGACCTGGCACAGTCTGGATTAGGGCCAGGACCCAGCAACAAAAATGTTTTACTGGCAGTGACATATGACCTTAACTGTCAGTGGACAGAGGGCAGACATTTCCTCTCATTATTCTCGATTTCTTGAAACATTTCTTTCTGATGGACATTAGATAATGCCATTTCACTCAAAAGCAATGGCAGAGCCCTTGGCTACAGAATAAAGTGGATGAAAACCTGCTTAGAATGCAACATACAAGAAGTAGTGAAGCAAAACTAAGCCCACTCTACTAATCTTTTACTAGCTGAGTCTCAAAAAGAGACTGTTCCCCCAGAATTATTCAGTGTTTGGATAAGAACTATCCATGGATGAACTTGAGTCCATTGACATGATGCTGGCTGAGTCAAGAGAAGGACTCAGAGGGAGCTTAAAAAATGTTGAAATTACCTTTGGCTGAAAGCTGCTCCATTTTCATGGTTGGAAGCATTTTCACATGTGCTCCATAGCACATCTATGACTAATGCTTTCTCTAGTCGTTAATAGTTTTAGAAATTCAATCCCATTATGAAGGAGTTTATCTAGCATCATATTTTTTTATTGTGTGGTTTAGAACTATGAAAGGTACATATATAAGAAGTCTTCAATACTGGATGAAAATGTGACCCATCTGGAATGTTTTAATGTTTCTTTTCAGTATCATGTATTGCTTCCTGCAAAATACAACTTGCAAAACCCATCAAAATTCAAGGGTCAGTCTGTAACTTGACAGATCTCTGTCCTACAAAAAGAGCATGTCCTACTAAAAGAGTAAGAATTCATCTTCACAAGATGCAACATTTTGGAGGACCAGCTCAGGACTGTGGCCTGAACTTCTTCAGGACCATAAGCACCCTCATCATCTTCAGCCAATGCACAGTTCTTTGACTTTACTTTATACAACTTCCTTCCTTTGGAAAATAAGTAAGAATAAGAAAAACATGTCAAGTAAGCAGCCTTTCATTGAGTGCCCTTATGACAATGTTAAAAGGCATAAAGGGGTATGTTGCGTTTTTGATAGTTCACGAATTTTTAAATTCCCAATTGATATTTTAAGTTATAGGTAGACATTCACTTCTATCACAGTGTCTCATTCCTTTCTTGTAAAATAAGTGCAAGCAAAATGGAAAAGATTATTATTATTATTTTTTAATCTTAGAGTTAAAATAACTGCAGAGTTAATAACTGGTAAAATAACTGATTCTTGCAGAGTATTTGAAATGAAGCACAAAATGTTGGCCGAATTAGAAAAGCTATTAATTTATTTGGCGCACTGATTAAATCAATCTTTGATGACGTCTGTGAACTGACACCTGAGGTGAATTTGGCCCATTTATTTTTAGGAAAGCTTTTTGTGCGCAAAATAATGGGTGCCTTCAAATCTGACAAGGAGTTAATAGCAGATACTTAAGGTTTTGGCAGTGCGTTCTTATTGTTTTCATGCTAACAGTGTTTTTTTTTTTTTTTTTTTTTTTTTTTTTTTGAAATGGTTGAACACATTCAGAGGGCATTTCTCAGCTCTAAGCAGCAACTGCAGTCCATGGATCAATATAGAATAAAAATGATAATTTTTGTATTAAGGATGTTAAATTGGAGGGCCAGTACTTGTATAGGGGCAACAAAAGATTCAACCAGAGCAGTATGATATTTTGGATTTTGGCAGGTGAAGGTTTATACTTTTAAATCAGGGTGGTTTTAATATCTAACTGTATAAAAGCAGCCTCAACACTCTGCTTTTTAATTTAAAAAGAAAAAGTAAATAAAGGTGTAGTTTATTTTTCATGATTAAGCAACTATTTAAATAGATATCATTTAGAAGAGGCATGTGATTCATGAGGTCAAAATGCCATATTCAGTAACTGCTGAATCATAGTTGGAACCTCATATTATATAAGGAAAAGAGCCTGAAACTGCTTGCAAATACACATTTTTTTGATTATGCCTAATTGCCATGGTTCACTGTCAAAGAATATTTACCTTGGATTTGACTTCCCTGTTGGTGAAGTCAAGTGTAGTGTCAGTTCTTTGCTATAGCCTACTGACTGACAACATGGACTGTGGGGAATAGTTATCAAACAAATAACTCTTACATTCCCTACAGAATTACCATTCAGGAAAACATGAATAAATCTCTTCTTCTTCTTTCTTCTTTCTTCTTCTTTTTTTCTCCTAGCTGTACTGCATCAAAGCAACCTGAGAAGTTGACCTAATACATTTCAGAAGGTGTTTTAATGACGATACTGCAAAGTTGAGTTTATGGTGGAGTGAAATACTAGTCATTTCAGTAAAATAAGAAGACTATCATAAACAAAGAACTACATTTGATATGGCAACATGTTCATCACTAGTCACAATTTTAAACTTCTTTTAGTAATGAATTTTTTTATTTGATCATCCTTAGTTCCATACTATCTTTTCTGCAGTAATTTCTAAGCAATAGATAGTTTCCAGATATATTACTCTTCCTTTATGTTAATTCCTTAATAACCTGTAAAGTACTTACAAGTTTCAAGTTCAAGAAACATTTGTAAGAAGTGACTGAAATCTCTGACTAGTTTTATAACTCCACTTTGTTCCTCAGAAACAGAACTGAAATTACAGTACAAGGCAGTAACAGTAGAATCAGCTGTTACTTTGAAAGTACTAAGGCCTATACTAAAGATGTATTCTCCCTTGCTGAGAGATAATCTGTCTACGCAGATAAATGGTTGAGCAATTTGCTTTACAACTCATAGTTTCACATAACGAATTTGATAAAGGATTCCCTGTTCAAAAGAATTCTTGATCGGTGATCAGTCCTAATACGTTTTTAGTCTTCTCTACGTCTATTGAAATGAAATAATATTTCATGGGAAAAAATACAGTGTGACAAATTATTGAAAATTTAAATGTGAAGTATTGAGGTTTTTTATCAGGCCTATAACAAAAGGTAGGGGTACCCCAGAGCCAGTAGAATGGGTGAGGGAAGATTTGTAATCAAGTCTGAAGTCTGTTTAATTTCTGTTGCTGATCATTGCACAGCTTTAGCCTGTTTTCATCAAACTAATTGATGGCAAATGGAGCAGATGTATGATGAGATTATATCTCCACTTTATGGCATAGTTATAAGAAAATATGCCTTTTTTTTCCATTACAAGTATTAGAAATTTGGAAAATACACTGGATTGGAATTGAAGCAATCTCTCCTGCTAGTCTAATGCACTGCAGATTTTTTTTTATTATTATTCTAGGTATTTATTTTTTCTCAGTCCATTTCAGAAAAAAAAATGTTTTATGTTTGGTGTATTTTATAATTAAATCTTTGGCATTGACAAGGACTGATTCATTGAGAAGGTGTTAATTTTAGGCTGTGATTATACCTTCCATATATCTGAGTTAGTAAAACTAAAACAGGAACAATGGATTCAGAATATTGCATGCAATGGTGAAGACAAGTTGTGCAAAGATGAACCAAACAGAGATGTTATTACAACAATTATAATTCAATTATAATTGACAATTAATCTTCCATTATAATACTGATTTTTATATAGCCTTGTTCTAACATCTGAAATAGTGACAGCATCCTTTACATTTTTTGTACATCTCATGAAAACAAGTTATTTTCAGGCAATATCCTATCACCTTTCTAAGCCAAGAAAAATAAAAGCATTTGTAGTTTGCCCATGGTAATCAGCTCCAAACAACACTTAAAGAGAGCAAAATTTTACTTCTATAACAGTAGGGAATGGATTTGTGAGCTACTGTAGCCTGAAGTAGTTATTGTGTGTGGTAACCCAGAGGAGAAGGTGAATGTTACAACAGGAGTGCCTGAGATGAAAACTTCTGAAGGGTTAAGACTACCTGCCTGCAGAGAAAAGTACCTGAGCAGGAACAGACAACACAGTTCAAGCAAAAGAAGCTCCCATCAGGAATGATTTGTCCTGGAGAAGAAGGAAACATGAGCATGGATAAAACTAGCCATTGAGTGAGAAACTGTTTTGGTCAGGGATGAGTGAGAAAGAGGGATAGGACCAGTTTTTTTGGGAGCTTGGATATAGGAGGAGGATCCAGGTGGGACATTGCATGAGGAGCTAAAATCAAAAGTGAGACTGGGGGGAGATCAATCAAATGAGAAAGAATGTGCTGAGACACAACTGGGAAAAGAGCGTGAGCAGAACTGCCTGTGCTGCCATCAAATTCAGGGAGGCAGAAGCATGGAAAATGGAATATATTCACCAAAGGCCAAGGTTTACCAGAAAACTAAATATGTATTTCCCTTTCATCTGATAGAAGCATGGTTATGCATACATCCTCCACTTTCTAGAGCTTGTAAATCTGCTGCATTTTAGCATATTCACCAGCAGATAATGGACAGAAATACATAACTGTCATATTTCAGCAGCTTTCTGGTACCAGGAAATACCAGTAAAACCCACTGCTGAAGTGGATGTTTATTCACAGGACAGGCAGTCTACTGCTCCTGCCTCTTCCTCTACCATGGAAGTGGTATTTATTTGTGTATGAAAAGGTTCCACTGCTGCTTACTGCGTGTCTGTTAAAGCAGTGCTCAACAGCCAAATGCGTTTTTAATTTGCCATTATTAATAGGCTGTCACCCACAAACACAGGCACAAACCCCACATTGTAAGTAAGTTATAACTACAGCAATAGTTAATATACACATATTTTTAACAGGAATTTTGCTTCATCTCATGTTACTGAGAATGGTGCTGAACAATGAAGAAATTATTCATTAAAATAAACTTTTTTTTTTTTTTTTTTCATATCTCCTGAAGTGTGCAGGGACAAACTGAATCAGTTTTCAGTATGCTCTTTTTCAGGCATACAGGAAAACCCTTAGAAGGTGAATATACTGAGGCAAAAGTATTTGTCATATCTATATTCAGTACCACGAAATGGCTAGAACTATCATTAAAAGAACCCTCCATATCTTATTGATTGAGGTGTATTAATAGGCACTTGCCTGAAAGATAGACATAGTCCAGATTGAAAATACAGGATATTACAGTTTTAATATGGTTACATTCCCTAGTGATTTCACATTTCCCCCCTTCTTCATGGAACCTGTCAGTTTCTGCTCTCAAAGCCCTTATCCTTTCACACATTGTTATCTTTATAAAGGGGATAAGACAACATATAAAATCCACTTAAGTAAAGGTCTCCCTTCATGCAGCATTACTGCTGAGATCCTTACACTGGCAGCAGTTTACCAAAGCATAGGCAAAAATCAATTTTAATTAGTATTTTTGGCTTTAATGAAAAGTGATTACAGAACTGGCATTTCAGTTAATACTGTTGAGATTTATGGTGGGGTGATGCTAATTAATTTTCTGTTGAATTGCTGTGGGCAATGAATAACTGCAATAAAATGACAGATTTGCTGATACCAGGACTATATCAGCACTTCAGAGCTTCTTAACAAAAGGAGCCTAATGGGTTGCAGGTATAATTTACATTACTTCTCATAAACTGCACATTGTTACTTCTTTGTATATGTGTTAGGAAGAGCCAACTTTCTGTATTTTACAATGACAGCAATGTCTTTTCCCACACTTTGGTGTCAGCATATGCAAGCTTTCTTTAGAATGTGACAGTATTTTAAGAACCTCTAGATAAGGAAGATTTTACTGGGTCAGAAAATTAATCTTAGCTTAAATCTCTTTCTGTATATATCCTTATTACTCCCATCATTAATTTTACTGTTTTTCTTAGTAGAAAGACACAACTGTATACGGCACTTGCACTTAGACATCAGGCTCTGTGTGTTGAGAGGACTATATTTTTTGTGTGTGCTTGAACAGTGCCTATTGCTATAGGGGTCTGTACTGGTTCAGGCCTACAGATGTTATCACAGTGCCTGGCTTTGGGACTGTGAGGCTACTTCTATTTTTTTATAAACTACAGTGGAACTGGCATACCCTCGCTGGCATCAGAGCAGTCCTTATTTCTGAAGCATGTACCAACTTCACTCTAGTCAGAAAAAAAAAACTTCATTCACTCTGCATCAAATATCTTGTGTCCCTGTTGTAAATTCAGGAACTGATGTGAAAACACAGAAATGCTGTATTTTCCCTAGAGCTACAGGATGGGAGACAATGACATAGCACTAGCAAACACTTACCAAGCATTTGTGTTACTGACCTGTGTAGGTTGACCTACGGCTGTAGGTGTGTTGAAATTGTGAGCAATGGAGGAAGCATCTCCTCATAGATGCAGGACAATGTAATTGCTTACCAGCAATGATATCTATTCTAGACTTTAGGCAGGTAAACAAAAATATTAAGGAAGTCCTCTGACAATGAAAGTAGCAGAAAAATCTTTTTTTTTTTTTTTTTTTTTTTTTTTTTTTTAATTTTATGGAGGAGGGCACTTGTTTCTCCATTTGAAAAAAAAAGGAAAAAAAAAAAAAGCAAAGGCAAATTCCTTTTTAAAGTTTGTACTAACTTTAATTTTTTTAGGGCAGGTGAGGAATGGAAACACATCATTTCAAATAAAAGCTACAACTGGTTGTATAATGAAATACACTGAAGAAGAAAGGGTTCAGACAGAAATTTTGAGCACTGCCACCACTTAGAAGGAATCCACCTCCAAAGGTATGATTGTCTGCAGACGCCTACTCTGGCCACCATTTAACTCATCTACCACAAACTGTTTCAGTCAGGAACACTGGACAATTTTCATCCTTGATATAATTAGCAAAAATGATTGCATCTTGTCCAAGGCAGGTAGTTAATTGGTAGGGGTAGTTAAAGTTTTAATTAAAATAAAATGATGTGTGATACAGTTATGATTATTCAAATATAATTATAGTGGACACTAAAAATATTTTATCTCATATTTTCTAAGACTCAGAAAAAATACAATACAAGCAAAAATTTAATCCAAAGATACTGAAATATGAGTAATAGTATTTTTATTTTTATTATTTTTTTTTGAGAGCATAGGACCCTAAATACTGAAATCAAATAGAGTTAGGAAGTACATAAACATATCTGAAAATTTTTCTGCAGATCTGAGATTGGAAGCAGAAGCATATGAGGTATATCTTACATGCACAGTCTTTTACAATGATGACTGTTTTTGTTCTGTTTTAATAAGGAAATGACATTTATATGATTACTCCATGTATGCAGGCATATGTGTGTCTATGGCTACTCTACTTCTAAGTATCTTTAGAATCTCCTGTCCAATTTTGATCAAATCTGACAGAGGAGAATATATTAAGCTATTAAGTTCCCACAAGAGGCTGAATAGAGGCAAGAGATGTTACTTTACAATCAGTATCCCTACTGAGGAAAAGGCACAAGTATGAGCTCACCCTTCAACAGGAATCAGACAATCACAGGGAAGAGACTTTGAGATAAAAACCCATCAGGCGTCATTAGCTTTACTGCTCACAGACTAACTTCAGTTTTTTTCTTATAACCCATGAAAACTGACTGTAGGCTGTTTTCTGCTTTGTTTAAATAATATCCATTTACAAGACAGATGACACATTAGGCACTACATTAGGCTCCATGGCTGCCACTATAATCTTGAGGTCCAGATTGTTGCTAGCCCTGCACAGATGCAAAAATGGAGAAGGGTTGTGTGTGCCATTCTTCCAGTATGTCCTTTACTAGAGAGAAGTAGCAAAAGAGCTCTTATATTTTTTGACCAAGAAAAGCTGCTCACTACTAGCAAAACAATGGCAGAATAAAGAAGTAAGAGGCTGGGTCTCAGCTTCCCAGCCAAATCAGCCTGCATTCAGGATAGCATCTTTTTAAGATGGTCTGAAATTGAGTAGTTTTATCTGTTTTTCTACAGAGGTTTTTTCTGTAGAGATTCCTACATTAAATCAAAATGTACATATTCTAAAGGTTGTCATGGTACTTTGTATACAGGAATGTTCACATTAATTTTTTTTTTTTTCAGGAAGATGTTATTCACTGTCACATTAGTAAGAGCTACAGAGTCTAGGAATGGGGTAAAAAGTAGAGTGTTCCTTAGTGACTGGGTAATAGGCAAGTCAAAGTACTCAGAAGAACAGAAAACTGAAAACAAACAAACAAACAAAGACTAAGGCCACAGTAACATTGTCACCTAAAGCTGAATGTTAAATTTGATTACACTAATAACCACTACATCACTAACAAGCTTCCTAAGTACTTAAGCTACATTAGGATGCTAGGAGATAATATGAAGCTGGTGTGCTTAGTGATTTAGACTGACATCCATTATCTAATCTGGAGTTCCAGACATGCACACCCAGAAAACCACTTAGTTTACCTCAAGATGTTTTTAGTCTCTGGTGGATACCAGTCCTTTAGAAAACACAGAGATTTTCAGGATGTTCTCTGATCATCAGACTTGGCACAATCATGCTATCCAAAAATGTCAAATGTTTGAGTGCTTTTGGGCTGCCTCTCCTCTTTGCCAGCAAATAATTTAGTACGCCTCCCTTATCCCAAGCAGACTCAGACTCTTTGGAACAGCTTTACATCCAGTCCTAAGTAGCCTGACCACTGGGATGCAACTTACAGGAGGCTCGACTATGCCCTCTGCATCTACATGAAACAGGCTGGAAAAGAAAATAAAACATGAGTGTTCACCTGACAGAAGGACTGTTGAGGATGGTGGCTGTTTTACTGAAGACCTTGTGTGAAAGAACTTTCAGACTTGACTCCCAGTTGTTTACTTTTAAGCCCTGGCTTTGTGTTTGGCTCTCTATAAGAGATTGTTCCCACTGCAAAGAGCCCACGATTTAAGAAAGGCAACTCTGACCACCCATGCCTCACCATGATTTTTAGTTGCACTTTAGCCATCCTCCTTCTGTGGCAATATTTTCCTGGCTCTGAAAAGCAACATTAGGTTCCAATGTATTTTCCGCATGAGAAAATGCCACCCCACTTGCCAGTTTTGCTCCCCTCCAGCTGGCCTCATTTCTCCACGCCTGTCAGAATCTACTGTTGTATGGGAACTGCCAGATTTGAAGAGGATGGAAAAGCATTTGGCATTAGCTCTAACCTCAGTTCCCCCATTCCCTGATGAGCTAGTCTGTGAGAGAGACCTTTTGCTCCCCTCTGATGTGCAGTACATAAGGGACCACAAGACTCAGAAGACTAAGTGATAGAGAAAAGGCTGTTAGCAATGGGACTTCATTAAGCATGTGCTTAAACTGAAGCCTGTGAGAGCTGGAGGATTTAGGCACCTTGTTAGGGGCTTTTGTGAGTTAGAGCCTTGG
This sequence comes from Cygnus olor, assembly GCF_009769625.2. Classification (NCBI taxonomy): domain Eukaryota; kingdom Metazoa; phylum Chordata; class Aves; order Anseriformes; family Anatidae; genus Cygnus; species Cygnus olor. Next base: position 105,312,331 of record NC_049169.1, read on the forward strand.
CCTGGTGTGTTCCTTCTCCTTTATGGTGCCACAGCCCTTAATTTAGTATCCTTCCTGGAGTTCATTAACAAGCAGTCTCCTAGAACTTAAATAACTGCTCTGGATTTGAAACCTGGAGTTGTACAAGGAGAAAACCCCCATCACTCTCTACTTTGCATTCAGCACAATGGTTTCTTATATGCACTCTTTTGTTCATAGCCCTTCAGCTGATTTTTGACCTATATGATCCTGTTCATATCTAAATCAATTAAAATAATTCTGAGAATAGGATTTCATGACACACTGATTAAATGCTTCTCTTCAGCCTAAAAAGCCACAGTCTTTGCTTTCCCTACTAATTTCATAACTCTGACAAAGAAAGCAATCAAGATTTCCATGCAAGATTGATGTTTTATAGATTGGCATTGATGTTTCCAGCAGTCCTCTTATCCTGACATACAGGAATGATCTGAAGCAATATAAATGTTTTTCATGGCTCGCATGTAGCTGTGCGAAACACTCTGGAGCATCTTAGGAAAGGAACGAACCTTTAAAAACAGTTATGCTTCACTGGCCTAGTATCCTACCTCTAGGCCAGGAAATGTTTACTTTTACTAACAGCAAACGGTTGTCTTCACTATGTCCCATCTGCACTATTTTGATGAGCATGCTGGAGTATAAAGAAGTTGAAACAAATTCCCCATCCATACTTTTTCTCTTGCTCACCTCCTTCAGGGAGAGGTTCAGCAGCACCCATGACTTGAAGATATAAACTTCAGTGGAAACACCACCACTGGCAAAAGGTATAAGCCACCATCAGTTTACTGTGCACAGGGATAAAGAAAGGTGCTCTCTCTTCAAGAGCTAGAGAGGAACCAAAACTCATTAATTAAATAAATAAAATTGTTGCTGTACTCTGGAAATCTCATTTGCCCACAGTCGTCATATACCATCCGAGGAATTAGCAGGTGAAAATTAGTGCATACAGTACCTTATACTATGATCAGATATACACATGATCTGATTTTCTCTTTTTTTTTTGGGGGGGGGGGGGTGGTCCCTTGGGGACCCAGGAGTTGGACTCGATGGTCCTTGTGGATCCCTTCCAAACTCGGATATTCTATGACACTATGAACTGAGTGCTTGAAGAGGTGGCCTGGCTGGTGCCGGCTGCAGACATGGATAGCGTCTCCCTCCCCAGGCTGACAAGTCCCTGTTACTATGAGGGGCCAGGAAGACCACTCCAGGGGCAAAGCCCACTCCAGGTTGCACTGGCATGTGGATGGTATAGTCACAAACAAATGGTTTTAGCAGAACTGGCATTGATTATTCTCTAACAGTTTTTGGAGGTAGTAAAAAAAATATAAGGAGGTACATATAAATTGTTTTGGTAGAAGTTGATGGGAAATAGATTTTCAGCCTCTGAAGAGTCTGCAAGATTTGGAAAATGCATCCTGTCCGAGTATAGTGAAAAATTAATATTGTGACATACTGTTTCAAAAACCAGCAAATCCAATAAATGTTTAGTATGGGTTGTTGGAAATGTTTTTATTTTAGAAACATTTATTTACTTTAAGCTTTCTTCTTTTTTACTAGAACCACTTTGCGTTTCTGAACAAAATGTTATTTTGAACTGGAAAAAAAAAACAACCCACCAACAAAACACAACAGCTTCTCACAGTGATTTCTTATCTTCTTCATATTAAAACATCTCTTCTGATTACCTCTTATTTCAGCACTTCATGAAGATAGAGTGGTGTGCTGGGATCAGGTGCCCAGGCAGTGTCAGGGGTCTGGGGGCTGCTGTGTGAGGCGATGCTGGGGCTGCCCCTTGCCGGCCCCAGCCGGCCCCAACGGCCCCACCGCAGGGCACGGCCGGGCCCAGCAGCCAAGATGGTGGTGCCTCACCTCGGGGGCAGCCTGGGGAAGGGAGGGCAAACACCACACGGCAGGGGGTGGTGAGGGGAGAGGTGTGAGGAGCGGACCTGCGGACACCCAAGGGAGAAGAGTAGGGCAGGAAGTGCCCCAGGTGCCCAAGCAGAGGTTCCTCTGCAACCTGTGGAGATAGAACAGTGGAGCAGCAGCCTAAGGGGGACCACACCAGAGCAGGTGGATATGTCCTGGAATAGAACAGAACAGTTCAGCTGGAAGGGACCTTCAAAAACCATCTAGTCCAACTGCCTGACCTCTTCAGGGCTAACCAAAAGTTAAAACATATGAATGGCAGCATTATTCAAATGCCTCTTGAACACTGACAAGCATGGGACATCAACTGCCTCTCTAGGAAGCCTGTTCCAATGTATGACCCATGGAAAGCCCATGGAGAGCCTGTGCTGCACCAAGGGAAGAGTGTGAGGAGGAAGGAGTTGGGGGGGGGGGCGGTTAGGGGGTTGGGGTAGGGGTTGAGGAAGAGGAGCTGGGGATGAAGGAATGAGATTGAGCCTGGAAAAAGGAGGGGACAGGAGAAGGTGTTGTTTCAATAAGTCTTTGTTTCTTCACCATCCAAAACAATTTGAACTGGCAATCAATTACATTAATTTTCCCCAAGTAAAGTCTGTTTTGCCCATGACAGTACTTGGTAAGGAGCCATTCCATCTTATTTTCTCCCCCATCCTGTTGAGGAGGGGGACTGAGAGAGCAGCTGTGTGGGCAGCTGGCAGCCAGCCAAGGTCAACCCACCACAAACAGTATGGTAGATAAGTAACTAAGCAACTTACAAACATATATCGGGCTGTAAAAATAACATTAAGGGTAAAGATTTTCTATGTTTCACCAGGGAGATATTTTTGATGGTTAATTCCTAAACCTCTGTCTTTAGCATTTCATCATAATGCTGCTAGAATCTTTGCTATTTACATACTAACTGCAGTTCTTCTGAAAGACTCCCTTATTTCATGAGATCCATTAACATAAACTTATCAGCAATTTTTCACCCAATGTAGCATAATGGGAATATAAAAATAGCTGAAATAAATCAAATAGTGTACAGTGACTGTAATATGGACCTACTTAGGCTAGTACTGCCACCAGCAATACTTCATCATGAAACTCTGATCTTGGGTGCCAGCAGCATGTAGAAACAAATAGCTTGGTGCAGGCCAACCCATCAGAATATTTGGCCTCCACGCTGTACTTAATGCTACATGCATTGAGCTCCATACCACTGGTGAACATACATGCTTCTGAAGAATCTACATCACTTTCCGTTTCCAAAGCTGAACGTACATAAAGGTTTTATGTATTTCTTATAACCCCTCTCCATATTCCTCAGTTCTGTCTTCCAGATTCCAGTTCACTGACCTCTGGCTGTACCAATTGAGTTGTTTATTGATCCATTCTGCATAGAAGGTCATGGATGTGAGTGCCATCAAAAAAATAAAACACAAGCAGCATGTTTCAACAGTCTGGTTTCAAGCTGGATAAAATATGTAATAGTGTGGATACATTCTAAGTTTATGCATTCACTGGTCTTTCAGTCTTTAACTGATTCGGTAGCGTTTGGAAGCAAAGTTTATTTATATGAATGATAGTTTCCTTTAAATATATCACTAATTTAAAGTATGAGAACAGCTCCTCGTGAACAGGTGTCAAATAATTTGGAAATGAAAAGAAAAAAGAAGTAAATTAAGCATGTAGTTTATCTAAGGAAAAGCATATACAGTTCTTAACTCAGTTTATACCTTGATATTTCAGCAGCTCTGGGACAGATAACACATGAATGTATGTGCAAAATATTTAATGAGGGACTTAAACAAGTGGTGTCTACAGACCTGTTATCTTGTTGTGGTTTAGCCCGGCTGGCAGTCAAACACCACACAGCCGTTCGCTCACCCTCCCCCCTCCCTCTCCGGGATGGGGGAGAGAAATGGGAAAGTGAAGCCTGTGAGTTGAGATAAAGACAGTTTATTAAGACAGGAAAAATAATAACAGTAATAATAATAATAAAAGTATTAATAATAATAATGTGTATGAAATAAGTGATGCACAATGCAATTGCTCACCACACGTTGACCAATGCCCAGCCTATCCCCGAGCAGCCAGCCCCCCCCCACCCCGGCTAGCCACCCCTATATATTGTTCAGCATGACGTCAGATGGTATGGAATACCCCTTTGGCCAGTTTGGGTCAGCTGTCCTGGGTCTGTCCCCTCCCAGCTCCTGCTGCATCCCTAGCCTGCTCGCTAGCAGGACAGAGCGAGAAGCTGAAAAGTCCTTGGCTTGGTGTAAGCACTGCTCTACAACAATTAAAACATCAGCATGTTATCAGCGCTTTTCTCATCCTAATCCAAAACATAGCACCCTACCAGCTACTAGGAGGAAAATTAACTCTGTCCTAACTGAAACCAGGACAGATATCCACCCCTTATTCCATACCATTTATGTCATGCTCAGGTTACATTCTTTCCAATACCTTCTAATTAATCACCATTTTCATCTATGATATATAGCAATCACGGTAGTGATGACATACAGTATTATATGATAATTAACATACTACAATTCAACTCATGGGCTATTCTCACCCAATATTAGGTCCCCTTGAGGTACACACCGGACCTCCCCATTCTTTTGCATTACCCACCAAGTGCATCCAGGTCCCTGAGCAAAAGCAATCCCACAAATGGGTTTGCCTTTTCCTGAGGCAGGAGTAGCCCAGACTGTCTTACCCAACATGTTTCTTACATGCACTACAGGAACTTTATCCCCTTCTACAGTGCGTAACAGGTTTGATTGGGCAGGTCCAGCTCGGTTGGCAGATCCTCTAGTATTGACTAACCAGGTGGCCTTTGCCAAATGTGTATCCCAATTTTTGAATGTCCCAGCACCCATTGCTTTCAGTGTAGTCTTTAACAGTCCATTGTATCGTTCAACTTTCCCGGAGGCTGGTGCATGATAGGGGATGTGATACACGCACTCAATACCATGTTCTCTGGCCCAAGTGTCTATAAGGTTGTTTTGGAAATGAGTCCCATTGTCTGACTCAATTCTTTCTGGGGTGCCATGTCGCCATAGGACTTGCTTTTCAAGGCCCAGGATAGTGTTCCGGGCGGTGGCATGGGGCACAGGATATGTTTCCAGCCATCCGGTGGTTGCTTCCACCATTGTAAGTACGTGGCGCTTGCCGTTGCGGGTTTGAGGGAGTGTGATGTAATCGATCTGCCAGGCCCCTCCATATTTGTATTTCAGTCATCATCCTCCATACCAAAGAGGCTTTGACCGTTTGGCTTGCTTAATTGCAGCACATGTTTCACAATCATGAATAACCTGTGCTATAGTGTCCATGGTCAGGTCCACCCCTCGGTCACGAGCCCATCTGTATGTTGCATCTCTACCTTGATGGCCTGAGGTGTCATGGGCCCATCGGGCTATAAATAATTCACCTTTATGTTGCCAGTCCAGGTCCACCTGAGCCACTTCAATCTTAGCAGCCTGATCCACCTGCTGGTTGTTTTGATGTTCTTCAGTAGCCCGATTCTTGGGCACATGAGCATCTACATGGCGTACCTTTACAACCAGGTTCTCTACCCGGGCAGCAATATCTTGCCACAATGCAGCAGCCCAGATGGGTTTGCCCCTGCGTTCCCAGTTGTTCTGCTTCCATTGCTGTAACCACCCCCACAGGGCATTTGCTACCATCCATGAATCAGTATAGAGATAGAGAACTGGCCACTTTTCTCGTTCAGCAATATCTAAGGCCAGCTGAATGGCTTTCACTTCTGCAAACTGACTCGATTCACCTTCTCCCTCAGCAGCTTCTGCAACTCGTCGTGTAGGACTCCATACAGCAGCTTTCCACCTCCGATGCTTTCCCACAATACAACAGGACCCATCAGTGAACAGGGCATATTTCTTCTCATTTTCTGGTAGCTTCTTGTACAGTGGGGCTTCTTCAGCACGGACCACCTCCTCCTCTGATGATATCCCAAAGTATTTGCCTTCTGGCCAGTCCATAATCACTTCCAAGATTCCTGGGTGACTGGGGTTTCCTATTCGAGCCCGCTGAGTAATCAGTGCAACCCACTTGCTCCATGTAGCATCAGTTGCATGATGTGTAGAGGGGACCCTTCCTTTGAACATCCAACCCAGTACCGGCAGTCGGGGTGCCAGGAGGAGCTGCGCTTCAGTACCGACCACTTCCGAAGCAGATCGAACTCCTTCATATGCTGCCAATATCTCCTTTTCGGCTGGAGTATAGCGGGCCTCAGATCCTCCGTATCCCCAACTCCAAAACCCCAGGGGTCGACCTCGAGTTTCCCCAGGTTCTTTCTGCCAGAGGCTCCAGGTGGGGCCATTCTCCCCGGCTGCGGTGTAGAGCACATTCTTTACATCTGGTCCTGTTCGGACTGGTCCAAGGGCTACTGCATGAACTATTTCCTGCTTAATTTGTTCAAAAGCTTGTCGTTGCTCAGGGCCCCATTCAAAAGCATTCTTCTTACGAGTTACTTGGTAGAGCGGGTTTACAATCAGACTGTAATTTGGAATATGCATTCTCCAAAACCCCATGACACCTAGGAAAGTTTGTGTTTCCTTTTTGCTAGTTGGTGGAGACATAGCTGTTATTTTGTTGATCACATCCATTGGGATTTGACGACGTCCATCTTGCCATTTTATTCCTAAAAACTGGATCTCTCGTGCAGGTCCTTTATCTTTGTTTTGTTTTATGGCAAAACCGGCCTTCAGAAGGATTTGGATTATTTTCTTCCCTTTCTCGAAAACTTCCTCTGCAGTGTCACCCCACACAATGATGTCATCGATGTACCGCAGGTGTTCAGGAGCCTCCCCCTGCTCCAGCGCAGACTGGATCAGTCCATGGCAAATGGTAGGGCTATGTTTCCACCCCTGGGGCAGCCGATTCCAAGTATATTGGACTCCCCTCCAAGTGAAAGCAAACTGTGGGCTGCACTCTGCTGCTAGAGGGATGGAGAAAAATGCATTAGCGATATCAATTGTGGCATACCACTTGGCTGCCTTTGATTCCAGTTCATACATGTCCGGCACTGCAGCACTCAGTGGTGGCGTGACTTCGTTCAGGCCACGATAGTCCACTGTTAGTCTCCACTCACCATTAGACTTTCGCACTGGCCATATGGGACTATTAAAAGGTGAATGGGTCTTGCTGATCACTCCTTGGCTCTCCAGTTGACGAATTAGCTCGTGGATGGGAATCAGGGAGTCTCAGTTGGTGCGATATTGCTGCCGGTGCACAGTTGTGGTAGCGATTGGCACTTGCTGTTCTTCAACCCTCAGCAACCCCACAACAGAAGGGTCCTCTGAGAGACCGGGCAAGGTAGACAACTGTTTAATGTCCTCTGTCTCTAAGGCAGCTATGCCAAAAGCCCAGCGGAACCCTTTTGGGTCCTTGAAATATCGTCTTCTAAGATAGTCTATGCCAAGGATGCACGGAGCATCCGGGCCAGTCACAATACGGTGCTTTTGCCACTCATTTCCGGTTAGACTCACTTCAGCCTCCAATACAGTCAACTGCTGGGATCCCCCTGTCACGCCATAAATACAGATGGGCTCTGGCCCTTTACAGCTTGATGGCATTAGAGTACATTGTGCACCGGTGTCTACTAAAGCCTTATACTTCTGTGTGTCAGACGTGCCAAGCCATCGAATCCACACAGTCCAATAAACTCGATTGTCCCTTTCCTCCCCCTGGCTGGAGGCAGGGCCCCTCTAGTCTTGGTCAGAATCTTCGTTTCTGTGTTTAAAGGACTGCCTGCTGGAAGTTGGAGCAGCAAACTTTTCAGAGAACCCCTTTCTCCCGATTGTTTTCTTTTGCAACTCACGTACCCGTGCCTCTAGGGTCGCGGTAGATTTTCCATCCCATTTTCTCATGTCCTCTCCATGGTCACGTAGGTAAAACCACAGGGTGGCGCGGGGTGTGTACCCACCATATTGTCTTCTTTGCACGGATGCACGTTTACCCCTAATAGCCGAGACACTGGTTTGTACAGGTGGGGAAGAAAATACACTCTCTTTAAGTTGGTGGACCTCTTCAAAAAGTTTCTCCAAAGTATTCTCTTTTAGTTGGTGGCTACTGGTTTGTTCAGGTGGGGGGGAAGATAAATTCTCTTTAAGTTGGTGGAACTCTTCAGAGAGCTTCTCCACAGCCGAGACGCAGGCCTGTAGGGAAGAGGAGAGATTTTCTTCATACTGCCGGAGTTGATTAGCCATTTCACCCACTGTGGGGTCTTCACCATCTTTCCAGGTTATTATTGCCAATGAGCTGGCCCATGATGATGGTGCAGTCCATATAAACTTCTGCCACAGGGGTCGAGTACACTGGACTTCATCTGGATCTGTGGATATTTGTGCGTCGTCTAGGTCCTTATAAATTACTTCCCGTACGGCTAATTCCCTCAGGTACTGAATTCCCTTCTCCATGGTGGTCCACTTGACTGGTAGACATACAAGTTCTTCCTTGAAGGGATACCTTTCCTTCACAGCTAACAGGAGACACCTCCAGAGGCTGTGAGATCGTGCTCCATCTCCAATTGCTTTGTCAATGCTTGCATCTCTAGCAAGGGATCCCAGCCGCCTGGCTTCCCTGCCCTCTAATTCCACACAATTGGCTCCAGTGTCCCAGCACAAGAGCAGCCAGGTGACAAGCTGCTCACCTATACAGCGACCAAAATCTTTTCGCACATCTCGTAGCTCACGCTGGTATAGGGTTCGGGTAGTTACTGTTGATTTTTCGACATCCTCATCCTCATCTTCATCCTCCTGCACATTTGATGGCCCAGCCCCGTCTTCTCCATACCCAGACTTAGCAGAAGACTGTCTGCGTTCTAAACGACCTGAGTCTCTATACCATTTTTTCACCTTGTCTACAGGGGCAGCTTGCACTGCTACAGCTCGCTTCTCTGACCCAGCCACAGGGTCTGCCACAGGGGTTGGAATACCCTCTGCAGGGACAACTTGCACTGCTACAGTTTGTTTCTCTGACCCAGCCACAGGAGTGGGAGCGGCTGCAGGAGCTGGAGCAGCTGCAGGGGCTGGAACGGCTGCGGGAGCTGGAACTGGAACAGCTGCGGGAGCTGGAACTGGAACAACTGTGGGAGCTGGAACTGGAACGGCTGTGGGAGCTGGAGCTGGAGCTGGAACGGCTGCAGGAGCTGGAACTGGAACGGCCGCAGGGTCTGTCACTAGGTTGATAGTAGCATCAATTGCAGCTCGATAGGCACAAGCCAGACCCCAGCACGCCACAGTGATTTGTGTCACTTTGGAACTGCCAGAGTCATGACACCTTTTTTTCAAGCATTCTACCAGTTTTTTAGGATTTTGCAGTTGTTCAGGGGTGAATGTCCAAAACACTGGAGGTGCCCACTGCTCTAGAAACCTGCCCATATCCTCCCACACCACTCCCTGCCACTCGCAAATATCCCGCCTCAAGACAGATCTCCGAATGAGATTCCTAAGTAGTTGTTTAACCTTAAACAAAACCTGAAGCGCGTTCAGGAGACATAACAACAAGAACATGCCGGTCTGAGTATCCCAAGGATATTCAACATCTTGGAGAGCTACCGTAACTAGCTCGGGGGATAAGAGGGTGGTGAAGGAGGAAGGGAGAGTGAACAGGTAGGAAAAACTATCTTCCCCTGTCCCCTCCACAGATTGACTCCCTGATGAAAAAAGGCAATAGGTGTAATTGCTAATAGTTTCTGAGATATGGTTTCCGAAGTATAGAGTCGACGACAGTGCTGAGTACAAATACCAGGTTAGAGTCATGACCAGATACTTCATCATTTCATAAGCCATCGTTACACCACACAGTACCATAACAATCTTAAACCAGGGCCCGGAAAGGATAAACAGCACGACAGGGAGCACATACAGAAAGTAACGTGCTATAAAACTCAATTTGGGAAACAGGCACAGCAGACTTGAGATTAAGGCAATCAACATTGTGACTAGCAACTATTAAGCAGGTCGAATACTTATACCAATTTTAGTTTAACACACTCTGGTCAAATCTGTCGATATCTCAACCCTTCGAGCCCCACGTTGGGCACCAAATAGACTGTTGTGGTTTAGCCCGGCTGGCAGCTAAACACCACACAGCCATTTGCTCACCCTCCCCCCTCCGTCTCCGGGATGGGGAAGAGAAATGGGAAAGTGAAGTCTGTGAGTTGAGATAAAGACAGTTTATTAAGACAGGAAAAATAATAACAATAATAATAACAATAATAATAATAATAATAGTAATAATAATAATAATGTGTACAAAATAAATGATGCACAATGCAATTGCTCACCACACGTTGACCGATGCCCAGCCTATCCCCGAGCAGCCAGCCCCCCCCCCACCCCGGCTAGCCACCCCTATATATTGTTCAGCATGACGTCAGATGGTATGGAATACCCCTTTGGCCAGTTTGGGTCAGCTGTCCTGGGTCTGTCCCCTCCCAGCTCCTGCTGCACCCCTAGCCTGCTCGCTGGCAGGACAGAGCGAGAAGCTGAAAAGTCCTTGGCTTGGTGTAAGCGCTGCTCTACAACAATTAAAACATCGGCATGTTATCAGCACTCTTCTCATCCTAATCCAAAACATAGCACCCTACCAGCTACTAGGAGGATAATTAACTCTGTCCTAACTGAAACCAGGACATATCTGTAATTTTTGGAAGGCACAGGGACAGTTAAGAGGTGATAGGTACATCCACAAGACAGATGACAGGATTTAGTGCTGCATGATGGAACCTGAATTAATTCTGAATTAGTTATCTCAGGTGAAGAAAGAAGCTCATCAGTGTTCCTGGGCTAAATACACTTGCTGAGAATACCTGACCTGCTTCAAGATCCCTGGTACCTTCTTCACATGGCATCATGCAATATTCTATGCTTATACCCAGAAACCAATTTTTATGAAGTATTTCTTTGACTACTATATCTCCATTGAAGTCTGTGCGAACAACCAAAACTCAGCACCTACTGTAGATCAGATCACGAAGGAAGAAATTGTGGCCACTTCAGCCAGACTTTCAGTATTACTTTAACACAGCTGCTTTGTGTGTTTTAATGTGAAATAACAATGGACTGCATAGGTCCTATGATCGTACCTTTGGTCTGAAATTACTCATGCTCCTCTCAGCTGGGAAGCTCATTTGGGGGAGTATGTTTCTGAGTTGTCCAGAATGAAACAATTGTTTGTAAGTCTTCTAAATTTTGTATTTGTCTTTTCATACTGTAGCAAATTTGACTTAGATTCAATCTACAAAAATAACAAACGAGAGCTCCCTTAAATTTTTATATCTACAGTTAAAAGAGATGAAACCCAAATTCTTAGCTCTGAAAATCCCCAAGCTTTGCTGTATTTCCAATGTAGATTTAAATTTTGCAGCAGGACACCAAATTAAATAGGAAAGTAATCAGCTAGTGACCCTCTCTGTTTCATCTGTTTAACTTTTATCTACCTTAGAAAGCTTAATTAGTGTATATATATATAAATGGCATTGAAGACAGCAGAAGCCCTTATAATTCCATGAAATATGAAAGTAAATTATTTAAAATGAATGCCATTTGTTAAAGTGCATTTCTACCTTTAGCAATGACTACATGGCCATTGTTCAATTTTTGGTAGTAAAACCATATAAAGGAAATTAGGTTTTTCACTGCAAATGACCTTTTCTCACAGCAGTGCTATGAAACTGCCTAAATAAAATTATTCACGGATTTTGGCAGCAGAAATCTTTGTGGATATAGGGGTGAGGGGAATTTATGATTTTAATCTCAAGCCCAACGTTTTAAACAGATAGAGGGTGTTTGATACCAGAAAGCACTGACCATTAACCAGTATCAGGCAAATGCTAGATAATGAATATCAAATTAGTTCACTGACACAGCACAGATCCCAGTGGACCAGTGTCACATCACAAAACAACACAGCACTCTGACTCCTCAGCAACAAAGCTAAACACTAATGGGCCTATCCATCACCTCTTCCAGTCTGGATGTGCATGGACAGTCATTTTGCCGCTGTTTGGTTCCTGCTCAGCAGAGAGACGTGGTTTTCAGATGCTGCCTGCCTCCAGACTGCTGCTCTTCCCAAGAAGCTCCATGAAGCTGGCCATTGTTCCTCCATAGCTGCTCTTGTATGCACACCTTCAACCTGGAAATCTGTAGCTTCCCTCCTAGGGTTTTTTCTGTCCCTGCCTAAGATCTTAGAGTCCTGTCTACCTGTTGATCCCATGTGGACCGTATCCCTGCTTAATCAATTATTGACCCTCTGGAGCTAAGGAATAAGGAGATGACAGATATTCTTCCTTGGTGCTTTTCTTGCTTTCCTCCCTCTCCCTCCCCTCTCATGTCTTACATGTAAAAGATGAAAGACTGTCTCTGCTGAATTTCATTGCACTTCCCCATGGAAATCAATAGAGCCAGGATGTCTTACTGGGGTAAGCTGCCCACGATGCACCAAGCATTATTAGCTATTTCCAGCAATTATGCTTTTTAATTATTATTACAAAATTGCTACAGTATAGGAACAATACCTATATAAAATGGATGAACTTAAAATACAAATTTACCTTCAAGGATAGCAGCACTGTCATTCCAACTCTGTCCTTACAGCTTGCAACTTAAACATGGTCTTTAGATAAAACTAAATTTTTGTTGTATCATGTCATGATTTCAAATTTCTTCTGCATGCACCAGAAAATGTGTCTTTTTCTAAGCCTCACACTAAAATGTTTGGGAAAAGTTTCCAGTACTAGCTAAATGGTACTTCTTTAAGTAGTAAATTTTTTGCTTGAAGTAAATTGTTTGTTTGACAAACGGAAAGGGCCATCTGTGATAAGGACAAGATAAGTTTCAGTCAGTAGATGACTGAGTGGGAGGAAATCTTTCTCCAACATCTGGTTGGCTCGTTTGGATTAATTCTCTCCAATTATTCTGTATTGTCTCTCCAGGGAGGATAAATGGGTGGAGAAGTGTGTTCCAAAATCAAAGTGATTGATCTCATGCATACAAGAGTTTGAAAGGTCAACTCAGTGACAGACAGCCTTATGGGAATATGACTAACAGAGCTACATTTTGTGTATGCTAAGTATGGGGGAAAAGATACACACTGGGTTCTTCATCCTACCTTTGGCACAGTAGATGACACTGTCACAGCAGGTGATAAAATGAAGGGATATTTCCTCTCATATTTTCCCCACTATTTCCAAGGCAATTGCCTTGAATGGTCACATGGCAGCCAAAAAGATATCATAGCAGTTGGCTGCCCACCTATATGTTTCGAATAGGTGACTTTCAATACATCCACACACTGTCCTAGAGGTTACTGTTATTATTTAACGTTTTTATTATGCTAGCACTTAAAGAATCTGGGATGATACATCTCAACTACATGGGCAGAAGGCCTTACAAATACAAAGGACGGTCTTTACTCTAGTCATTATTTAGGGTATTCTCTTTCTCCCAGTAAACCCATCTAACTATATTCATACACCATGATACATTCTGTAAATCCCACAGAGTAGTGAACCTCTAATATAAATTAACAAATAAAAATAATTTATTTGTGTATAATCTCTTAAGGAATCCAGAAGAATTGCAAATAATCTGGCTTCTATAACACAAGAATATTTTTATATAGTCCTAGTCCAAAACCTTGTAATTTAAGCACATGCATATGTGGCCTCTTCCATCTGTGTCATAAGCTTTTCTCAACAGATTTCTTCAGCACTAAATGAAGTGTCTTGTGGGATCTCCAAAACAGCAATTTTTCTAGCAGATCTTCCTTCATTTAAAATGAAAGACTGCTTGTATGTATCAGCTCCAGGGTCAGATAGTTGGAAATATGCAGAAGACATCAAGGTAAGTAAGCTGTTTATGAACTCTGGCTATGATTGTATCGTGGAAATTCCATTGCCACCTAGGGTAATGCCTACCATTGATGTGAATGTGAATCATGGTATCTGAAATGCCAGACCTCTGCATACAAGAATTTGGAGCCTCAGACAACTGTTAAATGTAATCTAGGATAACACCGCAACAATGAAGGAGCCCAGATTTATTTCAGTTGCCAACTTCTTGGTTTTGAATTCTCAGCAAGATGCTTAGTGTATGATTTTGCAAGTGCAAATCTAACAATATTTGTAAGAAGTTCTTGTTCATTTTGTATTTTCAGATTCAGCCACCTGATTTATGAAAGATAAGAATGACAGGAGGGTGAAATTTTTGCTTGCCTTCTGAGTTGTAAAGATTTCTTTCCTAGAAACAGTAACAGTCAGTATACTAGACTAGAAGTTTTATGGGTGTAACAAAATCTTAAGTACTGGCAATTTCACATATTGAGCAAAACGTAAAGATGTGTTCAATTGTTTTTATAGCCATAGTTCTCAGGGAACTGGGAAATAGGAAAAATAGATAATTAATCTTTTGTGCTATATTTTAAAATACTGTATGCGATTTGATTTTGATTGTTCTTCTTTGTCTTCATTCTGTTTTTTTTTTTCTTTTGTGTTTCTTTTTTTTTTTTTTCTTTTTAAAGTGTAAAATGGTACACTATCTAAAATTATACTGTGAACTAGTGCATTCTGTCAGCTGGTAGGGTTATTGATATTACAGGGCTTACAACATGGAAAATGTTTAATCACTCTATTTCAGTGAATCTAGTTAAGGTGTTCCTGGAAATATTATTTTGTGAAGCACAGGAGGAAAGTACCTCTCTGTTTCCACCTTTGTATTTCCCATCTCAATCTTCTGGCAGATGAGGTTTTCTCTCTGAGGAGACCATCAGTACTAACTCAGCTGGATAGCTGGCTGCAGAGCTATGTGAAATGCTCCTTCATTTCCAGCCCTTGCTAGCTGAAAAAGTGAGGAAGCAGTGAAGGTTAAGATGACCATGCCAAGCAATCTGGAGCTTATGCATGTACTGCTAAGTCTGTACCAACAAATCCTATATAGATTAAGTCAGGCTAGAAAATGATCAGTTCTGTTATATAGTGGTGTGACAGCTATAAAAAGAGTTCTGCTTGAAGAAAAAGGACTTACTGGGAGTTAAATGGCACAATGGACAAGACGAACAGTACTCACCTAATTGTATCTTCTGCACATTTGGAGATAAATCCCATAGATTGCAGCTGAAAGCTGCTTTTCAGAATTCAGCATTTTCATGTGGGCAGCAGGATTAAATCAATGTGTAATTGCATTAGAATTTCTCTTTACTTATTTTACAGTTTTGCAACAACTGCATTTGGGAATGGATAAAATTTGAGTCGATACCTACTATGGTAAAGCAAAGAAATCACTCAGAAAAAGATATACATTTAAGAATAATATCTGAGCCAAGGGCTTGTGGAATGTATTACTGATGTTCTGTCCTATCTCCATTGCCCGGCTTCTTAATCGATAGCCCCATATTTTATTGATCTTATAGCAGAGATAATTGGCTCTGTAATGAAGAGTAACAGTGTCATTTCTTGCTGCCAAGCATTGCCAGCAAACAGCTGAGTAGCAACCCAGTTGGAACTTGCAGCAGTAAAACAGGCCATGCTGCCTGGGAAAGGTGAGAAGAGCAACAAATATCACCCCAAGTTGCACAGAAGCTGGCACTATGAGCAGCATAGGCTTATGACCTGGGGGTGAGAGCCTGCTGTAGGTGGGTGGGAAGCAAATAATCTTGAACAAAAACAGTACGTAGAATATGCATGTGAGTTGTTTGTTCTGCAGAACAGAAAGAGGATTTGATGCTAGGAAGTGTGTGTTTGTGAATGCATGTGTATTAGAACAGGGTAAGGGAATAAAAGCCAGTACAGGCTATGGATAAAGGAAAGATAGAGGTTCAGAGGTGCAGAGCACATAATATATATATTTCCAGCTGTCACAGTTGTAATCATTGAGTGCTTCTTTTTGCCTGGACAAAGCACGGTCTCCTGCAAATGCTGATGAGGGCAAGAAAAAGTAGAAATGACACCAGTAGGGTGAAGAGGGAGGGGGAGTCCAGCTACACTTAGTGCTCCTCAACATCCATCTCTGCTCAGTCTGTTCTCTGTTGCATTCAACAACATCAGTAGGATGCAACAGTGGCCGGATACAGGCCAATGAGGCTGTCTATTGAAAAGCTAAATAGATTATACAGGGAACTACCGGTATATTTATGAGAGCTATGTTACATATAGATCTTACATTGACTTCATAATTGCACCAGCTCTGGGGACCAGTTACTCTAAAAGGGAACACTGCTGTTGCAGAATGCAGTAGTTTTTGTAACAGGCTATCATTTGTCATTTTAGTACTGTCTGAGAAACCCATTTTTAGTCCACCTTTGAGTAGGAAAACAGCTGTAGCAATTGTGTGTTTTTTATTGGCAAGCAGTTACTTCTTAATGCTGATGAGGGTAGAGGTTAAAAGCCTAATATCTATTCAATTCCAGCCACCTATTACAAGGCAGAATTTATATACTGTGAAATTTGGGTTGGTGGAAATCACAAAAAATAAAATAAAATAAAATAAAAATCAAGCAATACTGTAAAAATGTGCCAACTCTCCTACAAGAAGAGACTTGTTTGTGGAAAATACACCTAGCAGAAGGCATAGTAAAATTGGTGGAAAAGTTATTTAAGCTGCCAGTTATAAAATAGCTACCTTCTGTCCAGAATTGCCTTTGCCAGAGAAGGCTTACCAAGAAAGAAATCCCTGGAAAAAGAATACCTCCTTAGAAAGGACAAAAAAAAAAAAAAAAAAAAAAAAAAAAGTGTTCATGAGGAAAGGGCTGCTTTGTATTTTCTCATATACCTCTGGTATGAGGGAAACAAACAAACTAACAAAAAAAAAAATCAAATTTCAAAACTCCAGAGGAAGAGCGGAGAGGTGCACCTTTAGCAAGAAGGGTGAGAAGCACCCTGCATTCAGAAGGCAACACTGAGGTGCAAGGAGATGGCACCAACAGAGAGGAGTAGTCCAGAATCTGTTCCATGGTTCTCTTCCCCAGAAGTGGATATGAACTTGAAAAAGCCTTAAAAGGACAAAAAGTCTCAAAAACTAGGAACAGGTTAACATAGGCACTTCAACACCCGCTCTTATGGCTTCCTATCTGCAAACACTATTGTTTTCTTTAATTCATTACACATCTTGTTTTCCACAGGATCCCTGCACCAATCTTCTTTCTGGTCAATACGCACTCCTAAACGCTAGTCAGACAGGAACACTGAAAATAAAATGATCCATTTCATCACTAATTTAATCTTCAATTCTGAATGTCATTTTTTTTTTTTTTTAATCTGTTGAGTATTAGAATGTTTCAGTGCCATTAGTAAACTTTAATTTTACTCGTGAGGTAAGGGGCTGCTATTAGTTTCATTTTTTCAGATAAGAGAATTGAGGCTGAGAAGGAAATTGATTATCTATTAATTTTAGTACCAGTATGACACACCATCTGACTTTTTAAGGAACTTAGTATTATTAAGCCCTTTGTGTATATGTCCATACAGCATCATGTGGTAGGACTTCTCTGAAAGTTAATTGGTCCAGAGTTAGGAATATGGCTACATGCTCCTGCCAGCACGGCATTATAACATTAACATTTAAGTTTCCTACTACTTTCATTGCACATCAATATTTAAAGTATGTATACCACCAACTCCAGCTGCAACAGTGCTCAGCACTTTTGGAAAGCTAACATCCAAATTAAAAGCCAACCAACTGGAAAATGGGAAAGGCACAACTGGTGAGTGAACACTTGTAAAAATGCTGGTTTGAGTAATGTACCTATCACACAGAAATGCTTATGACTGATATAATCCTTACTCTTCCTGAAAGACTTCTTTGTTTGTTACATATGATGGAGCAAGGAGGTCCAGCATTTTGTAGAGATAATTTCATATCGCTTCTTTACTCAGAGCAGATCCATCCTGCACAATTTAAAGGAATAAATCCCTATGAAAAAAGTTCCGACTAATTTAAGTCTGTGATAGAACATATGGACAGTGAGAGTGAGTGAATTAAGGTTGCATGAGTGAACTCAATTTTAGCATTCTCTCCCTTGCATCATTGATTCTCCAGATGTTTTCAAACCTTGGCAGAGATCATTTCTTTCTTCTTCCTTAATCAACCATGCCCCTTGGTTCCCCTGAGATATTCAATAAGGAAAGATAATGCTGATATCCAATCTTATCCTTTTATAAGCTTACACAGCAGCAGCAACATCCTCCCCTGCCTGTGATCAACTCTTACCTCCTAGTGTCACACCAGTGAAACTCACAGCTGGTGTGTAAATTGCGAGGTGTTGGATTATGGATGTGGGCTAGCTTGACCATCACAGTAGTTGCGATCTCCTTTTAATGTCCTTTCATTCTGCATATCAACTAATTGGGAAAAAGTTGATGCCAAGAGCTCACTTTGTTTGGATCCGATGTGGAATATTTAATGATGTTGGAAGTTCTCTTTTGAGGACAGCAAACACGTGATAGTGGTAGCCTTTTATGCTGTAGAAGATTTTCTTGTGAGTTGTTTCCTCAGCATCCAAACAGAATAAGGCACAAACTAGTTCATAGTTGAGAGAAGCTTTTTGCTCCAAACATGACACAAATAAGAGCATCTACCACGCTGACCAGTAATTTCAGAAGAAAATAGTGAGAACAAAGCCTGGGACTGCAGTGGGTTTACGTGGCAAGGTTTTGGTAGCAGGGGGCCATAAGGGTGGCTTCTATGAGAAGAATCTAGAAGCTGCCCCATGTTAGATAAGAGCCCCGCTGCTGGCCAGAGCTGGGCCAGTAAGCGATGTTGTTTTGTGCCTCTGTGAGAGCATATTTAAGACAGGGAAAAAAACGCTGCCACTCACAGCAGCTGGTAGAGTGAGAGGAGTGAGAAACAGCCTTGCAGGCACCAAGGTCAGTGAAGAAGGAGGGGGAGTGGTGCTCCAGGCGCCGGAGCAGAAGTCCCCTGCGGCCTGTGGTGAGGACCACTGTGAAGCAGGCTGTCCCCCTGCAGCCCATGGAGTACCACGGTGGAGCAGATCTCCAAGCTGCAGCCCATGGAGGAGACCATAGTGGAGCAGGTGGACCTGCACTGACAGAGGCTGAGGCCTGTGGGGTACCCCCACCGGAGCAGGCCCCGGGCCGGAGCTGCAGCCCATGGAGAGGAGCGCATGCAGGAGCAGGGCATCTGGGGGGAGCTGCTGCCCATGGGGGATCCAGGTTGGAGCAGTTTGCTCCTGATGGAAGGACCCAGTGGTACGGAGCCATATCTGGAGCAGTTCTTGAAGAGCTGCTGCCTGTGGGAAGCCCACACAAGATCAGTTTGGAAAGGACGGCATCTCGTGGGAGGGACCCCACAGCACAGGGGAAGAAAGTGACCAAGAAGGAGCGGTGGAGACGAAGAGCTATAGACTGACCACAGCCACCATCCCCTCTGTTCCCCTGCGCCACTCAGGTGGAGGAGGTGGAAGAGGGTGGATGGGGGGAAGACATTTTTAGTTTCTTTCCTCTGTTTCTCACTTCTCTAGCTTGTTAGCAATAGGCAATAACTCTTACTATCTCCCTACTCTGAGTCTGTTTTGCCCATTACTATAATTGTTGAATGATCTTCCTGTCCTTATCTCAACCCTTGAGCCCTTTGTGTTGTATTTTCTCCCCCTCCTCAAAGAGTAAGGGGGAGAGAGCGGCTGTGATGGAACTCATCTGCCCACCCGAGTAAAACCACCACAGGGACATGCTAAGAAAAACCATATAAAGAACTTATTTTGTGAAGAAAAATAGAATAGAAGCCATATATTGTATTACTAGAGACTTCAGCCGCAGATTGCATATTATCAAAAGAAATGTGCCTCTTAAAATAAGTGCAACATGTTAGAAGGAGACAGGTGAATATTAGAATTTAAGCACAATTAAAGATATTTCTCACAGATACTCACATAATCTGGAAAAGAATTAAACAATGCCTGTAGACAAATTTAATTGAATCGAGGAGGTAGTAATACTTCCAGTTCTTTGGCTTGAAAATCAAGTTGAACATTAGTAAGTTGCTTGAAAGCACAATGGAATCTAAGTTTTAACTGGAGTTCAGTGGCAACATTTTTAAATAGACAAGTAAGCAGATGGTAAGGACATGTTGCTTTATATTTTTCAGGTGATCAGATTCTGTTGCTTTAGTTAGTCTGAGGGAGATGTATTGAAGAAAACTGTTGTAAATTTCCTTATTGGAAGTAAGCTGTATTGAATTTGTGAAGAAATTAGTAAAGCCCTAAGAAGGCTATACTGACAACAAAACACAAAATCTTTAAGTGAAGACTTTCAGTTTTGATTTGTATTTATATATATATATATATATATATATATATTTGTTAAAGAAAGCTATAGCAACAAGATGTGAAAGGTTAAAAAAAAAAAAAAAAAGACCACAGTTAATTAGAAGGATTCTGAAGCTTTCATGGTAGTGTAAGAAGTACTCCTAAACTTGATATTTTTTCTAAATCACAGCTGATCTCACTCTGAAAATGTTACAACTGTGTGTGAAGTGTCATGGCCAGAGAATTTCCAGATGTTTTTCTGGCCTTCATCAATTATTTTCAAAATACAGAAATTACTTGTTTACTAGGTTGCAAAACTATTTTTGTCTGTACTGTCCACATCTCTAGCATGGGTCAACACAGTATCTGCAGACATTAGACAACATTTAATTTACGGAATTACAATATAACCAAGACACCACAGCTTTCTGGGGATTTTCAGCATTTCTTTTCAGAAACAGATGACTGGCAGGAGATTTCAAGTGCCTGCTCTATCTACATCAAGCAAAGAAGTGTGGACACTGTTGAATCTCCACAGATCAGAGCTCTGTGGAGCTCACATAGCTCTGTAGATTTGACACCTTACCTGATTCTATCAGTGGAATTAATCATATCATTGAATTTGCTGGTCACTGGCTTGAGCCTTAGGGGCCATTACCATTAGCCCCAGGAAAATTTATCTTGGGCTTACTTTTCTCTTCACTGTCACTGGTCACAACCATGATTGCAGCTGGTCTCTCAAGAGACACAAGGAAGTGCCACCTGTAAAGATCGGTGAGGGTCATTTAACATAATCCTGAAAAAGCCAGCTAAGGGTAGAAGTTAGCAGATGTGTCAGGCCAGAGAGCAGCACAGCAATGTGAGTGGTTAAGATAGAGTATTAAGCTAGAATTAAAAGAATATTTAGGGAAAAGAACTGTGTAAGGGAAAAGGGAACTGGAAATATAGCCATGAGGCAGTCTGAACAAATCTATTATTTGGAAAACTGCAATGGTATCATTAATAAACAGGGTAATTAGTATCTTGTGTTGACATCATGTCAAAAGGTATATTTTCAGCCGAGTAGCCTCCAGAAAGAGGAACTGGAACTGACTCAGAAGAATAAGTGCATTCTGCTAAACCAGTACTTCTTGTGGCAACTCGAGGGGTCACAGCTGAGCCTGTCCTCCACACCTGAGACCTGGTAGTGCATTGTGGTAAGGCAAGCAACAGCTTGAGCTATTTCTTCTGTAACACTTTTTTTAAGGCTCACAGAAGAAACTTGGATAAAAAATCCAGTTAAGAGGAAATGAT
Source organism: Cygnus olor (assembly GCF_009769625.2). NCBI lineage: Eukaryota > Metazoa > Chordata > Aves > Anseriformes > Anatidae > Cygnus > Cygnus olor. The sequence continues at coordinate 105,333,835 of NC_049169.1, forward strand.
GAATTATACACAAAAGATAGGGAAAAAAAATCATTACTGCATTGACTTTAAAAAGTGAAGGATGGTGGTGATTTGCCTTCTCTAGGAATCAGATTACCAAGGCAGTAAGATGAGGACTGGGAACAGAACAGATAACAGTTGAAGAGGTTATTAAAAGATTACAGAACCTAGAAACTGATATGATAGAACAATGTCTACTCAACTTATATATCAGACTTCTAAAGCAAACTAGGAAAACTTGCAAGAAACCTTGCTTAGATGCACACAGTATTGAGTTATTTGACAAAATAAAATTTTGAAAAATCATGATTCTGACTGAATAAAACTTTGCCTTACAGAGATAAAAGTTCTAAATATGGTTTTAAGGCTATGAATCTGGGGTACTTCAAGAAGACAAGCATATTCACAATCTCCAATGGACGTAGATGAGAGTTAATCATTCATTTATGTATGCACACATACACACATACATATATAAATGTATACTATTTTTATAGCCTTCAAAAATAATAATAATAAAAAAATACTTTCTATAAGGATAAGCCTCAATTAAAAAAGTCACTCTCTCAATTTTGTTATGAGCGTCACCATACATAACATTTTTCTTAAAGTCTAGGTCCCAGAGTCAAAAGATTGCATAAAATATCAGCTGATTATATATATACATATATATAAATATATATATATATATATTTATTTATTAACCCTCTTGGCTATAAGCAAAAAGTTGAAAGCATGAAAGAAATGCAAAGTAAAAGCTCAGAATGTCAAACTGATTTTCTTTAAATAAAAGTATCTATCTCATCAATTCAGTTCTAATATGGGTATTTTTGCAGGGCTTGTCCTACTTTTTCAACTTTTAGGATTAGTTATAGTTCAATCTATTCACCCTGGGGCTATTTTGATGACACCAAATGCAAATGAGATTAAAGTGCTTTACTGTTTGCCTCTCTGCGACCCACTGAGGGCTTGACAGATTGGTAACTGTTTTGTTCCTGCTCTAAATAATACCTGTTACAGGTACTTGTTTCTCTTAAAGAAGAAGGAATGCAAAAAGTGGAGGTGAAAATATCTGTGCCTCGAAGTAGAGTATCTACTGTTACAATGGTAATAGTCACAGACAATCCTTAGCAACATTTGATATGTTCCTTATAGGTAGTAACTGAAATACAGGTATTAACGTAAAATCTTTGCACTTTAGCCTTATAGTATATGAGATTTATTTGCCTAGTAAATGTTCTGATTTTACTCCAGTTTTACCATGTCCAACCTGTTTTTTCAAAGAGGAAAGGATTTCAAGACCTTCCTGATGATAAACAGCTTTTGGGTTATCAGCATTATAGGCCTTAGCTTCATGACACCTTTTAGTAGCAGTGCTGTTCTTAAGTAGCACAGCCGCATCAGCTGCTTATTCCTCCTAGCTATACTAGCTCTGCAGACTTTTTGTTTGTTGTTTGTTTTGTGTAGGACTGCACTATAGTAAAATAAATTATAAAAATACTGTATTTCCAGTAAACCATACCTGTAGACCTTGAGTAGCTGTTTGTCAAGTTCTTGTTCATTGTCTCCATATACCTTCTTAATGGTTCAGTGGTACCACTTGCCATGCATACTCACCAATCATGTTTGATTAAGAATCATTCAAATGAAAAATTTCTGGCAATACTAGGAATGGGATATAATGAAAGCACCCACAGTGATAACACCTATAACTATTTCTGCATAATGGAGTTGGGCAAAAATGAATTTTTTGGTTGTCTTGAAAAAAAGCCTAATTTGAAATGATAATGAAAAAAAATACTGGGTTTGTGTTTTCCTATTTCTGAAATAAAAGCTTAGGAAATTTCATCATGAAAAGGTATTTTGAATATAATAACCCTGAATACTCCTTTAGAAAACAGTGAAATTAATGCTTTAACTTTTCAGAGGTTCCCTACTATGAACAGTTTGAAAAATGGAACCACATTTCCTGAAAAAATAACTGTCACCAGATTTGAGTTCTTAGTTCAGAAATATTCCTCCATGTTTTTCATCCAACGGTAGTGCCTATTGCATAAAAATGTCTACTTCTGATCTTCAGACTGTGGTGTCTCCCTACTGTGAAATGCATATAAGAAAATCACCCCTATTTATACGACAGATAAAGTTCATGAATTATGATACAGAAAGTTTATGAGTTATGATACAACATTTCTTGTGGAAATGGAAGAAAGTTCACATTTTTCCGTGCAGTGCAGCCACAACCCATCAGCACTGGAAAATTTCCAAACAGTAATAACAACAACAATAATAAACTCTTAAATATAAAATGCAGAAAAAAGTATTGAAGTAATTGAAGACTTTAAGAAAGAAGAGAGGGAAATCTTAAAATCAATTACAATGTAAAGGAATCCTGCAAATATAAAATTTGATTTACTCCATGAAGCTGAGAATTGGGGTCATTTGATTTGATATACTATTAAGGTGAAATGCACACTGCTTACAGATATCCCTGTTACTTTCCTTGATACTGCACTGGAGAGGGGGCAAGGAGTGGGTGCTGAGAGCTCTTAAATAGAGTATCTTAATGGATCAGAGTCTAATTGCTAAGCCCCCAGGCTTAAACATAATTTTTGAAGTTGACACCTCCAGATGCTGAGTAAGCAAAACATTATAGCAGGCCTGCAGACCCTACTGCAGCACATAGCCTAGAAAAAGGTATTTAAAATCTCACAAGTTTCTGCAAGACGTTCTTCTGAGAATATATAGATCATGGATCTTGAATCCGCCTTCACAGAGAGTTTCCTAATTACAGGCTGTACCAGTAACAGACATCTTAGATGTTGGAAATTGTCAGACTACCTACCCTCCCTGTCTCTGTAGTCAATTGCTGCTTAAGTTATATGCATGTGCTTTCAATCCAAGGGTGTATTTCATTCTTAACCTCCTGTCCTTAACTCAGGAAATGATTTTAGGTTTGTTACTCAACAATACAGTCTACTGCTTCCTTAACTTTAATGCATCATTTTAATAAAAGCCTGCATAAAAAAATGTGTGCTAGAAAAAGAGCTTGACTCCAAAATACACTTAAATTTAGTCCTATTTGAAACTCTGACTGAAACTCATCAAAGAGGAAGGATATGCTCTGGTTTGTTAGTGTAGACATAGAGCTGTGGCATCATACCTCTATCATTTCCTAGTAAACCACCAAGACAGAGCTATGGGTGCATATGCGCTCAAATCCCAACTAGTCATGAATTCCTGCATTCTGCAGGACAAGGACACTCAAGCTATGCTCAACACAGCTCACATGGGTTTGTTAAAATGAGCTGTCCTAATTAGAGTTATTTCCCCCAACATGGTCAAGATTATTTTCCATAGCCTTCTGCTTCCAATTCCCCAACTCCCACCTCTCTTCCTGCTGAGCTCAGCTGAGACAAAAGGCATCTTCTGAGTTACACAGGAGGCTATACACACATATGTACATACATACAAACACATACATATATGCACACACTTTTAAAGACATTGGCTTAGAAATCTCCAGTCCTGAAGAAAGGAAGGCCTGGCTGACAGAGTCATTCCCACATCTAGTACCCTAAAAAACTTGTTTTACTTAATCTGGCCAAACAAGGGCTGTAGGGACTGTTCACCATATTTATATTAAAGGAAAAGGACAATGAATTTAAAGAAAGATGGAAATGAAACATTTCTCTCTAGCAGTGCACTGAGGAGACGGAGTAAGCCCTGGGTAGCAGCAGTGAAGGAAAAGGGCTAATAACTTTGAAAAGGCTCAGTCCCTTCCTGGGAGAAGCTGCATGTCTTAGCAGCCACACAGCCTGAGCCAGTGAGCTGAGGATTCAGACACTAGCTTCCAGTCTTCACAATTCTGTGTATTTACTGCTTTTTCCTTGCTAACCCATAAACAAGCTAGTAAAAACACAGTATTGGACAAATATTTTCAATCTATAATCTTTTTTAAATGGAAAAGCAACATCACCTACACATGATTGTACAGTTACATTTTAGTATGATAAATACACTGCAAACCAGCCCTAGACAAGACAGTTATAGTATAGCAGTTCCACCTCTCAGGACACATTACGATGCTTTTTTTTTTTTTTTTAACTGATTAATTTTATTAGACACTGTAGCCTTATCAGAATGGAAATCATAAAAAATGAAGCCAGATGTTACTGTTCCTCACGTGAATCTTGTTATAATTAGTTTCTTCATCAATAATTAATTTTCAGTAACACTTCTTGGGCATCATGACACTAGTAATAAAACAGTATTCAAATATCAATATTGTTAAGTGTCCTGGTTTCAGTTAGGACAGAGTTAATTTTCCTCCTAGTAGCTGGCAGGGTGCTATGTTTTGGATTAGAATGAGAAGAGCGCTGATAACATGCTGATGTTTTAATTGTTGTAGAGCGGTGCTTACACCAAGCCAAGGACTTTTCAGCCTCTCTCTGTCCTGCTAGCGAGCAGGCTAGGGATGCAGCAGGAGCTGGGAGGGGACAGACCCAGGACAGCTGACCCAAACTGGCCAAAGGGGTATTCCATACCATCTGACGTCATGCTGAACAATATATAGGGGTGGCTAGCCGGGGTGGGGGGGGGCCGGCTGCTCGGGGATAGGCTGGGCATCGGTCAACGTGTGGTGAGCAATTGCATTGTGCATCACTTATTTCGTACACATTATTACTATTAATACTATTATTATTATTATTGTTGTTGTTATTCTTTTCCCTGTCTTAATAAACTGTCTTTATCTCAACTCACAGACTTCACTTTCCCGTTTCTCTCCCCCATCCCGGAGAGGGAGGGGGGAGGGTGAGCGAACGGCTGTGTGGTGTTTGACTGCCAGCCGGGCTAAACCACAACAGTAAGTCATTCTGTACTGTCTAAATAAAAACAGATTGTTTTCTAAACACTATATCCATGCTATAATGGTAAAAGATAAGAAAAGAGACTGACCTGTTTTCTCCATATTTACTTTAAAACCTCACAATAAATCTCAAAAAGTAAAAAAAAGTTCCTGTAAATGTAATATTCGCAAGTGATTTCATTTGTGATAAATCCTACACTGCCATAGAGCACTACTGAATCCTTGTTCATCAAAAGAGAATCAGTGAGGGAAGAGGAAGGACCTGGAACAGTTCCTTTGAAACACTGATCAGGCAAGAATGAGGAGCATGGGCTGAAAGCCATTGGCAGGGGTATCAAAAGTAGTAATGTCTTATTTAGACTTTAGAAAAACCAACAACACCAACATCCCATCAACAACCAAGTGTGTTTTCAAAGTACTACAGATTTATCCAGCGTGTCTTAACAGCTCTTCTCATGCTCACTTTCTTTTCTCTGGCTACTTAAAAGAAATAAAATAAAATAAAATAAAATAAAATAAAATAAAATAAATACTCTTCCAGGAAGAAGACAAGTCTTCTGCCAGCACTGACACTTATCTATTTTAAATTTTGACAACTTCAACGTAAGTGGGACCTATATTTTGCAAAGTTATCTGATATCATTTCTTTGAAGGCCTATTAAGATGATCTAGCTCAAAATAATTATACCTTTTAGGAATATGCTGAATCTAGCTTTGCCAAACATGATCAAATAGAGTACCATAACAGACTTTTAAATATGACATTAGACCCAATTCCCAATAAGACAGTTCCAGAAATTCTTTTTTTCCTTTGAAATTTGATAAGCAAGACAAAAGTCATTATTCGTTTTTCCTGTTGGTGGTCATCCTTAGGTGCTTTGCAAGATCCCATCACCTTCTACACAGGAAAAAATGTCTCTCAAAATAGTTTATTTTAACAAAGACTCCAAAAAGAAAAGGCTGACAATCACTGCACTAGGTCTGGGTTCAGAAGGATAGGAATTAAAACATTCAAATGAGCAACTTCTAGCTGTGGCAAATAATTGCGTTTTTTGCAAATACCAGTCATCATGGACTAAAAAATATTGTGAATTCATTGATATGATAGGTGATTTGGGTATCTGACCTCTGTTCCTCGATCTCACACTGGTGTGCTTGATGAGCTCAGAGATAACCTTCAAGAAGTTGCTGTATGCTGTAAACTTATTTTTTACATCTGTTTAATTGTTTAGCTATGACTGCTGTCTTTGTAAAGCATTTTGATATCTAATGATACAGAAGGAGATGAGTTAAATAGGCTCAGCAGTTTTTCATATTTTGTACCTTCAAGGTGCTCTGGACTGAAGACTCAAGTGTGTAGCACAAGAATAACGGAACAAGTTTGGTCATTTTGGGTAAGAATGGAAGAATTCAGCCCACGGTAGACATTTGCTGTAACAGAATTAAAGAATAAATCACAGTGTGTTCATTTTGTTTCTATTACTATTGATATGACAATATGCAGAAAGAATACTTGTATTTCTATCAACAGATAAAGCATTGACCTTTTGCTTCAGCCTTTCATTGGAAGTGGTATACATCAGGGACTTTATATCCAGCACTGTTTTTTCTTAAGAAGCATTAAGGGGAAGGTGATGAGGAGCAGAGAGGTTTCTCATGGGCCACTAGGGAATGGAGTTACTGAGTGAAAATGTCAAGGTAGAAATTCTTGGCACAGTAATCAAGACAGGCTCTCAGGACTTTTTAAAATATGTCTTTAAATCTACTTACAGTCTGTCTGAAACCAGATTTACAGTCTATTTTTGCAGCTGCCAGTATCCACTTAGAAAAGCTTTAGTGTTGGATATGGATAGTATACTTCAAAAGGTAGACAGAAGCCTTTGAAGTACTCAGAGGCTGACGTGGAGAGTGACTTGAAAATACAGGTTTCCTCTGACACCAAAGGTATTTAGAAATGTTAGGATCCTAGAAGTGTTTCAGGATTTCAACTGTCTAAGTGAACAAAGTCTTAGATTTTACAACCAAATGTGTTTATGTAATTAGAAAGCATCAGTGACCATTTTCTATAGTTGCTTAATTGTGTATGTGCATACATGAGGGACAGAAGTAACATATTTGTATTGTGACATTTTTACCAGTTAGGAATATGTTTACAATATTTTTGAACCTATGGGAATATACACATCTGTAAAAGGCCAACTCTTGAATCATCATAAATCAGTATTACTTGTGGCTAATAAAACACATCTTTAAACTTTCAAATCTAAAAAAGGTACAAAATCTGTTACCTTCTTTTGAGTAGCTTTTAAAAGTGTCTGCAGTATTAATCAAATTCTGCATACCAACAAAAGTAATACCTAAATTTTTCTGTGAAGTATGCTATTTTGGTGGACATTTATGTAAAATAATCTATCTGAGAAGGATGAAAATATCCTATTCAAACTACTTATTGACAAAATATGCATTTTTAAAATAATTAATTAAAGTAACTATCACAAAATAAATTTAGGTGTAAGCAAATCCCTTTGTCTACAGTCATCACAAGCAAAATTTAATTCCAAGGGAGTTTACCTAGAGGTGTAAGGATAGCTAAAAGGTAGCTAAATTAATACATTAGAACACTGGTGATATCATGTAACAGTTCTGTACTGTTGACTATTGTATTTCTACTAAAAATTAGAATAGCTAGAGCAACAAAAGAAGCATTTGTAAGACTACATCCTCATTTACATTTTTGCCATGTCTCTAGCAGAACTTTTAATATAAAAGTTTGAAAGAAAAAAAAAAAAAGGAATTTTTAACATCAACTAAAAAGACTAAAACCTGAGAGATATTTTTCCTGATGCTGTGAAGAAAAAACAACTCAGGAATGAATTATACACTTGTTTGTAGTACTGGTGGGATGCCTGGCTGTGGAAGCAATAAGTTTAGGGTACTCGTACACTGCTTAAAACTTCTGCATATCAGATTAATTTCATTAGATGTTGACTTGTGGCATATTTTGGGGTCTTTCTTTCTGTTTATTCTAGAATAGGAGGATTTATTACAAAAAGGTGAAATTCTGACAAATAGCTTGAAAATTTTTCATCCCCTTCAACTAGTGTGTTTTATAATGAGATTTATTAAGAATTTACTTACACAGACAGATTGCTTACTTATATTTTATTTTGGTGTAAGACTGCTGTTAATTGTCTTACTGACCTATGTCTACTTAGTAACATCTTTTAATTTGAAAATGCCACTTCTACAAATAACTGGTAGCTCACAGTAAAAATAATTGACTGTGTGTATGCATAGTATTAGAAAAGAACCTCCAAGTGTGGTATTCAAAACAGAAACATTTTGTCCCTCAAAGTAATCTCTTAAATTTGTAAGGAAGTGGTACAGGTGCCCTTATACTGTCTTTAATCTCTGGCATAATAAAAGATAGACCTGCAGTTAACTATATATATAGAAGGTATGCTAGTGGATCCTACATTATTTGCTACATCTATAATAAATGAACTTGGAATAACAGTGGTCTGTGTTACATCTGTGCTTGCTGCCCCTCTGAGAGCCAGCAAGCCTTTATTATGCTGTCCTGTACCATGCCAATTTACTGGTTTAGATAACTGGAGGCTGGAGGGAATTCTGTACCAGGCTGCACTGCGCTTTGGTAAGTGCTACAGCTAGCTATGTACTCTTACTGATTGTCATCACTGAGCGCACACTACTTAAAAGGTCCTTCCATCTCTATTGTCCCTACAGATTGTCTGAGGTGTTAAGATCTGTAGAGATCTTGTTCAAATAGAAATCTAAAAGAAACTGCTTTAAGATGTCTTGCAGATATTTTTCATTTCTTATGTACGTTGGCCATCTACAGTTCCACAAAACACAGAAATTTCAGATCTACCAAAGCATGAGGACATGGTTTTGTATCATTTTTGGAGGGTCAAGGCTGACCCCAAACTAGTGTCGCTGGTACCTACTGGCATTCCATTCCACTTCAGGAACCTTCAAGAAGTTGCTGCAGTAGCCCCACTCCTTTCTGTGCTATCAGCACAGGGAATGATGGCCAGGGCCACTTTACTCCTGGCTGGACTCCAGCTGCTATAGCTGCCAGCCCCTTGAGGCTGCTGGCAATCAGTTAAAAACAGATCAGCCTTGTGCAGTTAACTAGTGCTGGAGTGCACTGATGGTGGGAAACTTGCAATGAACAATGAACTGCTTTACTGTTCCTTTTTGGCCAGAAACACGGATCAGAGTTTTCAGATGATTACTTTCTGTCTGAAGAAGTTTTTCATTCTGCTCTAGTACTTTGGAAACTTCACGCACATTAAGTCTTATATTAATGAAACTGGAAGGGTTAAAAACTTGTAAGAGAAATCAGGTTAAAATTTCAGGTAGCTTGATTCCAGTAAAAATATTCTAAATCAAAATTTAATCTAAGGAGATATGAAGACAGCAATGTTTACATGGCAAGATGAAATACGTTCTGGAACAAGTTTTATAGGGAAAGACAAGTGAGAATGAAGCCATGGGTTATGTCTCCTGGTCCTAGTCCTGATCAATTACCAGCCCACATACATAGGACCTTGTCTCCTATAGCCAATTCTGATTTGACTTTCACTCACCTGGGAAGTGTCTTGGAGACTCAGCACAGTGGCATGAGCTGATCACTACAGAATCTTCAGAAAACTGACAGAAAATTCAGCCCTGGCTTGTATCCGAGGAACATCCCTGGACAGGTGCTAGAGTACCTGGTTCCCTTTTCCTCCTGTTGTGCTTCATTTCCTTGTCATTCTTAAGAATAGAGAAAGCAAAAAAACAGGAACAAAAACAACTACAAAAAAATGAAAAACAAACAAACAAAAAACCAGTATTTTGTATCAGTCTTCTTCTAACTTTCCTTTTTTTTTTTTTTTTTTTTTTTTTTTTTCTTTTTCACAGAATGCCTGTACTCACTCTGTGGCTACTTTTGTTGGTTCTCTGTCCTGTCTTCCTGTCTCTGTAAATCTAAGCCAGCATTTCCAGAGAAAATGCTGCCTAATAATTTCAGTGTTATTGCTTCTGGCTTCTCCAGTGCTTGGTGTAGCAGAGTAAAGAACAAAGAACAGGCGCAGAATGACCTGACCCCATTATTGGTATTAAAGAGTGTGAAGTGACACTTGTCCACGAAAATTCAGTTTCTTTAGCAAGCATACTGATGCCAGATATATGTGTGAATATTAAAGTCTCCGGAACAACAAGGTTCTTTCTAAGGAGCAGTTTTCTATACCACATTTCAGGGGGTGAGATTCTGGTGCTTTGCCTCATTAGTGAGCTGGAAGTAAAAATTCACTATGAATTGATTTGGTAGTCAACAAAAGTAGAATAGCATGAGTTTCTCTACATCTCCACAATTTTTCCAACTCTTCCTCACCATTTTTCTAAATTGAAGTAAGGAATTCTTCTACATATAGTGCTGGTCGTTTGCTGGTTTCTGTTTTTTTGTTTGTTTGTTTGTTTGTTTGAGGAGTGATATGGATGACAAAGTATTATAATTTGAAACAGGAATGTCTTTTTAAACGGTGAAGTTCAAAATGAATTGCAGGAACTACTGTTTTTGTGAGACTGGATACTTTTCTTCTGAAAGAAAAAAAAGGCACAGTTAAAAGAAGTTAATATGCACAGAATTAATAGGACATGCCACTGGATCGAAATGGGAAATTCTTGTTAATATAATTAAAAACAAAAACAAACAAACAAAAACAAACAAATGACAACAACAGCAAAAACAGTCATCTTGAGCTTGTCTAGGCAGTTCAAATGCCTGGAGATAGTGACTTCTGCTGAGTGCCTCACTTATCATCACAGATAGTTACTGTGGTATCTACAATGGTTTTGTCACAGGCTCTACTTTCTCAAAATGTATCCTGAACTTGAAACTAGAGCTTGATTCTGTCCTCTAAAAGCTTTTGTTACACACTTGGTAGTTCAGTGAGCTTCCACAAACTTTCCTATGGTTCTTTTTCATTCACCAATATTTAAATTCACAAACCTTTTATGTTTATCCTCCATCCTCCAATATTGTCTGTGCTGTTTTAGCAGCCAGTGCCTTCCTTTCTTGTCTGAGTTATGAGGCTCTCGTTCTAAACATTTGCTGACAATTTGGAAGTTGTCCTCCTTGCAAGCCATGATGATGGTTTTACCACTTGTGTCTTTCTTTATTTTGGGTACAACTGGTATAATTTACCTCACTACAATAAAGCCAATACCACTGTAACAGAATGTGACATTATTATTATTGTTGTTATTATTATTATTATTATTATTATTATTTTCCTATGGGAGACTGCTGCTTCTCTTAACATGCATAGAACTCCTGGAATTAAAACACTCAAAGCCAAAACCGGGCCTTTTGTAGAAGTGAGGAAATGCTCCCCATCTCAGCATTTAGACTCAGACCAAAGAGAAATACAGTACTTGGCTGGCAATCTTTACCAGTTGCTTGCACAATACAAAGGCTTTAATAGGTATCTATTGTGAAGCATCACGTCTGCCTTATTCATAGATGCATCACAGTGAGGATTATACAAGAGTTAAATTAGAGAAAAGAGAGAGAGAGAGAGAACCCTCAACCTCATCTTACCTATGCCTCCCACAGAAAATCCAATAGAAGTATTACATTTGGATTGGCTTGTGTTGACTGTTGATTGATTGCTAAATTCACTGCTGGCATCTCTACCTAAATAAATTCAAGGAAGACTCTGGCCCTCTATTTTGAATGCCTACCCAACTGTGCATGCATAAAATTGGAACAGCAACAGCAATTTAGCCTTTTTTTTTTTTTTCAGACCCCAATTGCCTCTTGGAGAGTTTTGCTGCTGATGATTTCTTTTTTAACAGACCATCTGTCTCATTCCATATTCTAGAGCATTCTTCCTCACTCCTCATCGTGTTTCCAACAGAGTAAGTAGTTGGACTGCTCATAATCTAGATAGCAAGCATATTACTCTTCTGCCACTGGCTCAGCAGGAAAAAAAAAAAAAAGAAAAAAGAAAAAAGAAACTGCAGTCCTTCTTATGCTCCTTTTACCTGTGCAGAAACCCCTTTTATGCTCCTTTTCCCCTTTTCCCTGGGCAGAAAATCCTTCAGCCCACTTGCTAGGGAAGGGTCTCAGCACATTCACAGCTCCCCAGCAAGTTCACTTACACTGAATCCATTCCATGATCAGGGGTGACCTCCTCTGTGAAGCCTTAGGACTAGACTGGTGATAGTACAGATAGGCAAAAGAAAGCAAAGAACAAAAAATTTGCTGTAGATCTCTTAGGCATCAGTTGGTCACTGAACACCAGGAGTGGCAGGAATACAAGACAGAGCAGAACAATATTCTGTGAAGTGTGAAGCACAACTGAACAGAATTTAAACAGAACTTCATGCTGCACCTTCAAATCACAGGTGGCATCAAAACGGAAAGTAGGCATAAAATAATTTTATTTATGTTGGCATCTGATTCTGACACTCACATATAACTGTTTTCATCCAAAAAAGGTAGGGAAGTTATCTATAATACGAAACCTATGGATTCTCCATTCTATAAAATCAACAATAACAACAACAAATCAACAACAAATTGAAACAAGCAAGACTTGAGAGAAGTAAAAACACAAAAGAACTCATTACAGACATTAGACTTAACAGTCCCTCTTGGTGAGTCCTTCACAGAAATTTGATAAGATGTAAAGACTAGTACTAATCCTCATTTGGCTTTGGATACATAGGATGTTACTGTCTCCCTGAACCATTTGTATGGACTCCTCTGTAGTTATTGGAGAGAAATAGGATCTTCTAGGACATGATTCACATATTGTAGAAATCCACTTTAGGGTAAGTTGAAGTACTCCCAAGAAATGCCTATTTTCTGTAATTGATTACAGAGTCTAAATGACTATCACAGTTGCAGATACCCTTACTGCAGAGTTCTCCTTTGACCTGGTATGTCCCCTACAAAAAAACTGTTGGAAGATTCAGAAATAATGACTTAGGAAGCCATTATAACTTGGCAAGAAAAGCAAGATAGACTGCTTCTGATGGGAGTGATTAGTGCTCTATTTCAACAGGCATCAGGATTATCATGTCTGTGTTATCTACCTGTGAGACAGTCCCATAACCATGTCACCACCCCTTGGCAGTGGCCCTGATTTCTGAATTCTGACCTCTCTTCTGGGCTGTGTAAGTTCTGAGCCCACCTGATCAAAATTTAATGAGGCTTTGGTAGGTCACACTAAACAGCACCCATTACTACTACACATAAAGTAGGCAGCAAACACAAAAACAAAACAAAACAAAATGAAACAAGAACAACATGAAACAACAAGAACAAAATGAAACAAGAACAACAACAAAAACAGAGGACTGTAAAAATCCATTTACATGGCATATGCCAAGCCTGTGTTCACCATATGAAAAAAGATGCCAAAACAAGCTCTATATTACATTACTTTGCAAATGTTTACAAACACAGCATAGGATGCACTGACAACAGCAGATTCTTCACAGGAGCAATGTAAAGTGTTTCTGCAGGACATGATTGGAATATTATTATAAAAGCAAGTGAAACTCACTAATTTATGCTGAGCATAAATATAAAGTCTGTCCATGGTGTCCAAAATATAACACTATAAAGATAAGATAAGGAAGATAAATCTTGTAGATAGTTTATTGACAAGATAAAACAAAGCAGGGTGATAAGATAAAACAACATTGTACTGTAGTTTCTCTGCAATATAAGTAATGATGCAAATGGCCTAGAAGGACATCAAATTTGTAGCAATATCAGGGAAACTGAACATTGCCAGGTTCAAACATACCTGCCTTCCCCTTCTTTCTGTTAAGAAGGTGCACTTTCAGAATGGCAGTTCCTGTTTTTCAGGATATAGGTGAGTTTTCAAAAGAGCAAATACCAGAGGAGTCCTACTACAGATTCATAATTTATGCTTTTATGAATCTTCTCCTGCTCCTTTCTATTCTCTTCTAAGAAAGACTACTCCTAGTACTACTACTACAAAAAAAATAATTTATATATTAATATATATATATATATATGAGTACACTTCTTAATGCTGAGATTTTGCTCCCTAACCTCCAAAACTGAGTAACTTTACAACCTGTTTTATCCTAAATTTCTACAATACTTAGAGTGGTAAAATTACTAGGGAGTTAGTTGATGCCATTTATAATACCTAAATTATTACCAGGATTCTGCTTGGTTACCTTATAAAACCAGAGCACAAGCTTAAGTATGTTTTTTATACCTTTTGGAAAGCATCCTTTCAAATGACTGCATTTGGCTTCGTTATCGAAGCTATTTTATTGGAAAATTAAACAACTTTATAGCATAGGTTGAGCATGATGAATACATAATAACTTGCTTTCTTCTTTGGGAAAAGTAGTGAAGACATAGCAACTGGCAGTTTTGCAATATAAAAGATGCTGAGATACCAGTTCTAAAACTGTCAGGCCCACAACTAAGCAAACAAGTTTATATTATGTGTATTGGAAATTAATTCCACATGAGAGAAATGAAGCCAGCAAGTTATTTGTCTGTGATGTAGCTACCCACGGTAGCTTAAAAGCATTGATGTGTTAAATTTTTCAGTGTTCCTGGGTTGCAAGTCTTAATAAAACTTGAGATTTTAACATTGCTGAGATATTATAACAGAAAGCACAGAATTAAACAGGCTGTCAGTTCAAGGGGCAGTTTGTAGTCTATATCTTAAAAACATGGTTGACACTGCAGCATGGTGGCTTGTATATCAGTGGGTGTGAGCAAACCAAAATGGCACTCACCCAATGGAGGTGGTTTTAGCCTTCATCCATTTATATAAAAACTGTGTAATTTTATCTATGAGAGGCCGGTCTTAGCTGAAACTTCCCATAAACTGATTAGTGCCATGGTCAAAAGGCACCTGGCACTTATCACACACTGAAAGTGCAGAGATAATTTTTTATTCAGCTAGAAATGGATGCAAATTGAATGTAAAACTAAGTAGTCACCAGGGACATGCAGAGTTTAAAAATAGAAAACTAAAATAGAGAAACTAAAATAAAGTGCCTGACATGAGTTTTCATTCCTGAATGACAACACTTCTTCCTTATGGGTCACAAAGGTTACAAAGGAACAGTTGTGTTATAGCAGGTTGCTTTACAATTACAAGACATTAATCTCTCAGATGGACACACTACAGATTAGCTGACAACATGTCTTCCAAAGTCAAGAAAGTGGCAGAAGCATTGAATCTATATGGCCACCAGAGCTGAGGCAGCCAGAGGTAATGAAATGTCACCATAGCTAAGGCATGCTTCAGGCTGGTAGCCCAACCAACACACACCCCAGAACTGCCTGAACACCACTGGGGATCATAGAAATAGAGTCATCATTACATTAAAAGGTATTTCATTAAAATGTGACTATACTTGGGCTTGGAAAAAAAGGTGCAAGTGTTCAGTCTACAAGGGCTAAGCTTCTTCCATAGAAAACACGGGCCATGGATGATACATTTAGCACAGCAATGCGACAGCTCTTTTGCTGAGCGCTGGACTTGGGGAACAGACCTGAGCTCAGGCAGCTCCACAGCTTCATAGCCTGCGACAACTTGGGACAGTTCACCCAGCCACCTTGCCTTGCAACAGCAGCCAATGGGTGACTGTTGGCACCTGCTCATCTCTCTTCATAGGTCTGTGAGCAGAGGGTGGCTTTTCTCAACACCATTACAATATAATTAAACTAACACCACTACAACACATTTAGAAAACAATAAAAGGTAGAAGAAAAAACTTATTGTAACATATATGACAAAATTTGTTTTCATAGGTATATTATTTTATTACAAGCTAAATATGACCGTAGGGAAATAATTACTGATATAAAAAGGCGTATTTTATTAAGTGTTATTAGTTTAAATTTGCCAGCTTTTTATGAAATTTATAGCTACACAGATATAGTTCCTATTTTATTTACAGAAAAGTATTGTTTTGCTGGTTCCTAAAAGGCACTTGGAAGATACGTAATGGAATGTGTAGCTGCTTTTTCTTTCATCAATTAGTGTGAATTTCATGGACTGTATAAAATGGACACATTTACAAAGCTCAGCATATTCTTATGGCTCCCCGTGCAGGAGCAGCAGCCACTAAGCCACTTAGTACTAGCTACATACTTGCTGGAAATGCTAGCAAAGAAGTGAACCATCAAGCACAGTTTTGGCAGCCTCTTACACAGCCTAATTGAATTAATTCTGCTGATATCCACCTGCAGTATTTACTTGATGAAATACACTCATCCAAAGCTGCTGCATGTATTACTCTTTTGAATGTACAGCTCATCAGAACAGGATGCCCAGGTTCAGTGATTGGCATAGGTCAGCCAGCATGGCAAAGTTAAGGTTTAATTTCCTTTATCATTCTTCCTCATTTCTCTAGTCTTACATATATTTTGTGCATAAACAGTCTGAATTGTCTTATGAAGTACAAGCTGAGAAGTTTATCTCATTTTTTTTTTAAACCAATTTTTGACCAGATTGTTTCACGCAAATCAATTATATCTTTGGTTTGTTCAATGAATGTTAATTTCAATTATCTTTCTGATGACTTCGTGTTACCATCTTGTGATTGTTCATTAAATATACATGGTAACGTTTTGGATGCTGGCTAGATGAAAGACTTTGAAAAGTTTTGACCAAAATTATTAAAAAATAAAGTTTACAACTGAACTATTTGACTTGATGGCTGCTGAGCATTTTCAACATTATCACATCAAAACTTCTGGCATTGCCATTAGATTGTTTTTGAATTGGATATTTTCAGAAGTTTCTGATTTCTCAGATTTTTAAATGCAAGGAGGGAAGAAAAGAAAAGAGAAGAAAGAGAAGAAAGAGAAAGAAAAGAGAGAAGAGAAGAGAGAGAAGAGAAAGAAGAGAAGAAAGAGAAGAGAGAAGAAAGAGAAAGAGAAAGAGAAGGAAAGAGAAAGAGAAGAGAAAGAAAGAAAGAGAAAGAGAGAGAAATAGAGAAAGAGAGAAAGAAATAGAAAGAGAATAAAAAAAGAAAAAAAAAGAAAAAAGAAAGAAAGAAGGAAGGAAGGAAGGAAGGAAGAAGGAATGAAGGAAGAAAGGAGGAAGGAGGGAGGGAGGGAGGGAGGGAAGAAAGAAGAAGAATAGAGAAGAGAAAGAACGAGAAAAGAGAGAGAGAGAAAGAAGAAAGAGAGAGAGAGAGAGAAAGAGAAAGAGAGAGAGAGAAAGAGAGAGAGAGAGAAAGAGAAAGAGAGAGAAAGAGAGAGAGAGAGAGAAAAGAAAGAAAGAAAGAAAAGAAAGAAAGAAAGAAAGAAAGAAAGAGAAAGAAAGAAAGAAAAAGAAAAGAAAGAAGGAAGAAGAAAGAAGAACAAAAGAAGGAAGGAAGGAAGGAAAAAGGAAAAGGAAAGAAAGGAAGGAAGGGAAGGAAGGAAGAGAAAGCAAAGACACAAAGAGAAAGAAAGAAAGAAAGAAAGAGAAAGAAAGAAAGAAAAGAAAGAAAAAAGAAGAAAGAAAGAAAAGAAAGAAAAAGAAAAAGAAAAAGAAAGAAGAAAGGAGAGAAGGAAGGAAGAAAGGAAGGAAAAGGAAGGAAGGAAGAAAGAAAGGAAGGAGGAAGGAAGGAAGAAGAAAGAAAGAAGAAAAAAAAGAAAGAAAGAAAGAAGAAAGAAGAGAAAGAAGAGAAAAGAAAAGAAAGAAAGAAAGAAAGAAAGAAGAAGAAAGAAAGCAAGAAAGAAAGAAAGAAAGAAAAGAGAAAGAAAAAGGAAAAAAAAAAGAAAGAAAGAAAAGAAAGGAAGAAAGAAAGGAAGGAAGGAAGGAAGGAGAGAAAGAAAATCCCAAAACGTTGAAATTCTGATTCAGGAGGGAAGCCATGCTGCTTCACAAAAATTTTAGTCCAGTAACCCTCTGTCTGTCTTCTTCTATGAAGAGATCACCTCAAACTATATCTCCCTTCATTCATTATGAACAGGACTGGTATATCAGCTCTGCAAATGGGAAGGCTGCGATATCTGTTAGAAAATAAGATATAGCCAGGAAGTACAAAGCAAAAAGGAAAATGACATAGACCAAAACCAAATGGGAACTGCTAAAGCAGATTTTTTGAAAATAAATTCAATAGTTAGATTTTAACACTTACTAAGAAGTCAACATTTCAATAATATTTTCTATTGTCTGAACGTTGGTGATATTGATATTAATAATAATTACATATTTGTTTTCACTATCCTCTGACTTGAATTTGGCAAACAATGTGATTTACTTTTAATACTGTTTATTGAGTGTACCTCAGACCTGGGAACAAAACAGATGTATATCTACTGGGGTACACATAAATTTCTTGAAACGCAAGCTAAGATACCAGACGGATCATGTTGTGCTGTCACACCTATTTGTCCTCTGCATTCATTCACCTTGCCAATTTTCAGGTGCATATTTCTTAGGCATTTAAGCCACATACACAGCTTTCCAGGGCAGCCCAGCCTTTCCTGCCTGTCCTTGGCTTCTCTTGATTTCGATCCATATAAAAACACTGGTATGTACGTGCCCACTGCAGAATGACATACATTTGTATCTATACTGTAGCAAAATATCAGTTCAAACTCTCTCCTTTCAGGTGCTCAGGGACCATAAACATACTCAAGTGTAAACCTTTGATCAACAAACTGGTATGTAACTGAATTTGTTTCATAGAATCATAGGGTCCTGGCACAGGATAAAGAAAACACTTTAAACGTAGATAATTCTCCAGTATTTCTCCTGGTATTTGCTTCTGATACTATCAGCCGTTGAATATTTTCTCTCAGAAAAAGTCTTATTTTGACAGAAATTTTGTGCGTGCAGAATTGATTTGCCAGGCACCATGAAGTCATTATATTACCCATGTAGATCCTGTAAGGTTAACATAATATTTAAAGAATAAATACGATCTGGGGTTATTATTTTTTCCACAGGTTGAATTTATCTGAGGGGAAAGAAAAAAAAAAAGTAGAATTATTTCATAATCTGTATTCTAACATTTCTATGTCTACAAAACACAGTCACAGTCAAGCTGCTCATGTCAAAGTGATACTGGATTTATGATTATTTTACAAAATTTAAAAATTGCTGATATCATATACAGGCTTATTTGGTCTCAATTTTATCAGACCAAGATGATGAATACTTTTGAAAAGAAAGTGACCCTAAAGTGCTCTTATTTGTCCCAGTTTTATTTACATACATGTAGCTTTTCAAATTGTGTATAATAAATATGTGGAATTGTTGTTATTTTACTTCAAACAAATTTCATAGAATTAACAAATAATTCATTATCATTCTAAGATGCTAACAAGCTCTTATACATACTTTTTAAGACATATCTACCACAAGATATATCTGCCACCAATCTGGTAAGCATAACTGTGATTTTTGAGTTTGTAAATTTGGCAAAAATGATTTTAATTCAAAGGTTTTTTTTTTTGTTTGTTTTTTTTTACCATGCTTAACCATAGTTATTTTCCTTTTCCTCCTCATCTCAATTATATAATCTTCATGGTCCATTTTCTCCCATGTCTTTCTCAATAAACATTCTCAGCCACAACTTGTGGCTACATATGAACTACACATTTGAGTTGAGTACACATTTGGCATGATGGAGAGTATTAAATTATCTAATTAAGGACATTGAGATAATTAATTTTCATTAAAATTTACAATGGCTTAACACTCCAAGATCCAAGAGAGTATATTCTCACCTTTTTAGGTGTGTGTATATCCATGATATTGGTCTTTCCCATTGCTTTGTCTGAGCAATACAGTATGTGTGGTAATATTGGTAGAGAATAATCTGGAAAGTGAACATTTCACTTCTGAAATTCTGTTGCTCAGCTTGGCTTTTTGGGCCAAACTATTTTTTAAATATAAATATACACTCAGTATATATATTTTTGAGATAAGCTAGAAAATCATTGGCTTGCTTTTCACTACTTGACTGGTGGGCAAATGCTTCATTATTAAGTATTGCCCTAGAGAGACCTGGTTGTGTCTGGTTTCCTTTTAAAAGTTTCAGTGAAATTGATGAGTATCTATTTTAATTCCACTGATTTATGAGTCATCATTTTAAAAGGACTGGTGATTTTTTTAGCTTTTTAAAACAGCTTTGATACTTTAAAAGGCACCAGATATGTCTGATCAAAGACATTCATAAGGAGGGAGGCATTAAAAACTCAATGAGATTATTTTCTTTTATAGTCTTGTATTTCTTCAGAGTAAGCAATATTATGAGCTTGTACACTGATTTTTTATTTTTATTTTTTTTTTTTTCAGACAGGAAAAGAAAAGTTTTAAAAATCCTTTTTTATTTTTGCCTTATGAACTTACAGCCAAGATAGCAGGTGTGCAACAAAAGGCCAAAGTGAAATGCTGTAAGTGCAAGCAGACAGAATACAATGTGTAATAGTAATTTTATATTGTTATAATTAAATTGGAAGAAAATCAATGAGTTTCATATAATAATTTTATTCTTCTCCAAAAGTAACAGCTTCTTGGATAATTAATTAGCACAAGTTTACTACTGTTAAAAAATAACAAAATATTCCAGGTTTTACTCTGTTCTTTTTTTTTTCCCCTTCTATTCCACTTTCTTTCATTACTTGACTCTCACTGACATGGGATTAGTGTCAAAATTCTTAGAAAAATACTGATGTTTTCTTAAGACAAAGTTTCACAACACTACAATTTAATGATATTATTTCATGTTAGTGGGATAAATATTATTCAAATTTATATTTAATGAAAATAATTCATGTCCACAAATGTGGGGAAAAACCTAGTATTAAAGTACTGGACGCTGGTTCTTCTGATGGCAGTGGAGGAGATATGAGAGGGACTTATAGTAGAACGTATAATGTGTTAAAGGAAAATTGACTGGCTATATGATTAGGTCATATCCCTCAAAAGTGTTTCTCATTTGGAAGAATGTTCAAAGTGTTGGTGGATCAAAACAGAGTCAATTGTCATAGCAGTTGGCAAATGGTTGGCAAAACTGGAAAAACATGATGTTCTGCACCTGATTTATTTATTTATTTTTTCATATATATTCTTTCCAAATTTGCGTATGTGAGTGAAATAATTATGGCTAAAAAAAGTAGTTTCATGAGAAAAGCAAATCAGAAAAACTATTTGTCTTTAAAATTTAAAGTAGGATTCAGTCAAAACTTTTTCACCTCATCTACTAAAATTCTTAAAATGATTGTGCATTTTATAGGTAGATCATTAATGTAATGCTCTTGTGCCTCCCCAGCATCTCCTCTCCCATTTTGCACCACAGTACTGTTTAGAAGAACTATAATTCTAATTTAAGAATGTTTTGATGTGTTTTTATTAGTTAACACACTCAGAACAGTGTATGGATCCAATTACTCAATTTTGGATTGCAGAACACAGCTGTCAATCTTAGGTGAAGAGCTTAATCTGCTGGATTAAGGTCAATTTCTTTTTCTTCTGCAGAAAAATAATAAATAAATACATATATATATCCACAAGATTCTTTCTCTTATCTCACTCCATTTTTTTTTGTTGTTGTGTCTCATCTTGTTCTACTTGACACAGTCCAGGCTAGATCCTGCTCAGCAACTACAGAACAGTCCCTCCTCATAAAAATGGAGACATTTCTGCTTCTGAAATTATTTCCTTCAGCTTTTGTTGGGAAAAACAATTTTATTTGGGAAAAAATAAACAACTTTATTTGGGGAAAAAAAAGTTTCATCCCTTCTTTGTAGGAACTGCTCTCCCTCAGTGCTTTCATTTGGATAGAAAGTGTTCAGACAAACATGTACAGCTTTAACCCTTCCTGACAATTCTCACGCTGCAGCTGATAATATTGTATCCCTACCTTGCTGAAAGCCAGAAAAGTCAACCAGTGTGTTCAGTGTGTTTTCTGATGACCCAGGAAGCAAGGCAGAAAGAGCACACTTTTCACTGCTTGCTCAGCTTGAGGAATTGCTATATCCCAGAAGAGAGTGAGTGTACACATATACTTCTTTCGTTCTGTGGCCTTGCTTTCAATCTTTTGTGTGCTCTGATTCATGAACTTCAGTGGGCACTGGTTAGAAAGTAGAACTCCTTGTAGAACTGTTTGAATCTATCTATGATTCTATCTAAAATTATTATAACAAATTCAAAATACTCTGTTATTCTGTTTTCCACCCAAACAACCTGTGGCCTCAAGCTGAACTTCAAAGTACTTCCAGAGGTCCAAAACAGCATATGTCATGGATTTTATTTTCGTCTAGAGGAATAAAAGCTGTGTCAATTCCTGCCAGCTCCTAAAGTGAGCAGGAAACAAAATGAGAATGGGAAGGTGGAAACACATGTCTGAAAAAAACTTCTCCAAAGAGATCTGGCAGTCTGAACCCTTCAAGGCACTGGAGCAAAACTGCACCCGTATTTTCATTGCCAGATCCTGAACTCAAAGACCTGGACTGAGTTTTTCAAAAGTAACCAATGATTCTGAAAGTGCTAGAAAGGGCTTGGATTTCTACAAAGTGCTGAGTGTCATTCCTCTGAAAATCAATTGCCTCTATAGTGTTTCAAGCCAGGCATATAAAACATAAGAACTCCAAATCACTGGTTGGTCTTAAAAAGTCTTGGCTCTGAAGCTTGCCAAGTCAGCACCTTCTTTGCCTACTTGTAAAAGCAGACAAAGAAAGGAAATAGATGAGCCATCAGCTCTGAGCACAATTTCTACTGATTCAGTTCTTAGTTCATGTGCTATCTGGAAGAAAAAAAGGGAAGCATATGAAGAGAATGTTTTAGTTCTCATAAGACAATGTCCAAATGCCCTTAAAACAATAAGTAAAACAGTTGTTGGAGGAGTTGCTACTCCTTCTGTACACTAATAAGGAAAGTGAATTAATTAAATTTTAATTACTACATGCATAAAAACAGTATATTAATTAAGTGGTTTCCAGTTGCAGTAAATGACGCTTCAGCAATTTTTTTTTGATATCTTATTTGATGACAGCCAGTAATGGGCTTTCAAGCTTAGTGCAAGCTGTAAACCCTGGGAGTAACAGGTTGGGAAAAGCTGCCAAGAAATCTTTTGATATTAAAAAGCAGAGCTCTGTCACTAATTACGTTAAAAGTCAAGTTTGCAATTGCAAGTAGATGGTCTGGACAGCAAAGTGAATGTGGCAAAAGCAATAATCCAACACACTGGGGAATGAGACACTACTATAAAGCAGGAACACAATTCTGGTCTTCCCTGGACTAAAAAAGGTGCTCCAAAACACAGTCATAGTGTCTAGCTGAGAGGGGAGTGGTGCAGGACTAACTTGCTCAAGCTCACAGCGAACAAGATAGATGTGAAAAGTAAGGGAGACACTGGATGCTTTTCTTGTTAGAGCATACCCACCTCATTTCATAGTCTAAGATTCCCAGGTAGTTCTCTACTTACTCTGGCTTGCCAGAAGGCAGTGGATTCCTCTCGTTAGAAGTGTAGCTCACAAAGAGACATTTCTCTCTACCTAGCATGTGGTGCAAACACTTTTTAACTGTTCATGTAAATACCTGAAAAGTTTAATTTGGCATAGAATTCTGCCTTCATTTTTTTCCGTTCGTTCACTTTTTTTTTTTTTTTTTTTTTAACTTCAGCCTTAAAAGATGTTCCTCATTAAACTCACTGGCTGAAACTGAACAAAAAAAAAAAATATAAGTCTTGTCCAACTGCTCACGATAAGAATTTGGAATTACATGGGAAGATTATCAGCAAACTTCTGATCATGCAGAAATATGTCTGTTCAATTCCCACGTTTCAGTCTGAGGACACAACCAGGGCATCACAGAATTTCCTCGACTTCTGCTTGCTCCCAACATACAGTTCTAAATCACATTTTTTTTAAGATAGTTTGGGTTTTCAACACTTAATTTTGTGTTCAGTCTGCCAGTAACAGTTATCTGGAAATCCAGTATAGAGCTGTCTCATTTTTGTTTGAGAGCTGACAGCTGAACATTTACTGAATTTCTTTATTCTCTCTCGTTGTTGTTTCACCAGAATTTAGGACTACTATGAAGTTCCAGCCTGACAGTGTCAAACTTTTCCTCAGTTCCCTTAAAGTCAAGTCCTTATGCAGGCTTATAAGCCTGCTGGGCAATACAGCCCTGCTTGACACTTGAGAATGAAATCCCCAGCAGTAGGATAACTGAGCAAGGATCTACCAAATTCAGTCAAAACATAATGTTTGCAAGGAGGAGTATTTGAACTCCAGTTCCTTTTGAGGGACATATGACTTGGGGCTCCTGGGTAATAAATACATCTACAACCAGTGGCAGCACTTACAGTGTCTACTTTTTACAAAATATCTTAGTCATTGACACATTAGTACCTTTGCCAGAGGTAATTCAAACCTAGAAGTTTCAGGAGATTAGTTGCGACAGTACTAAAAGAGAAGCTATGTGGGGTCACTCTGTTGCTATTTATTGATCTGCTATATTTATGTATTTTTTTTTTCACAGTCAAAATTTTTGGAAACAGAAAAACAATAAAAAGAATTATAACTGTATCTCCATGGTTGAAACTGCTCCTAGGTGGCAAACAGCTGGGTTCTGGCCATCACTACTCTGACTGGGTAAGATGTTTTTGCTGAAATAGTTATTTTTTTCAGTATTCCCAAGGGATGTCTATAAAACCTCATTTAAATCTAAATTCTATAATTCCCCTTGCTCTCCCAAGGACAGTGCAACAGCTTACCTAACAGAGGTCCCAGTAAGTTTTTTCTTTCTTCTCAGTGACTGCTTTTTAAAATAGTTCAGACTGTGGAAATCTAGACTCCTTCACTTAATAGCTTTCTCTCTCTGTTTTCTATACCCTGACATGTGCCAGAAACCTCTCAATTAAATATGATAGCTGAACTATACAACCATGTTGAAACAACAAAGGACTTTTTACATAGATAGGACAATCAGTTTGTTCCAATGCTCAACAGAAATTCTGCTTTTAATTCTCAGTCTTCATTTTATAAAACAATTTTGTAAAGGAAGGACAACATTTTATGAATTTTCTTAAAATCCCCAAATTTTCAATGTTTGTTCTTTCCCTAACACAAGAACAAATAACTCCACATTGGTAGCTCATGTTTAAGGGGATCAATAAAATCTATGAACATACGCAGTTCTGTCCTCACAAGATGGATCAAATACATGGGAAAGGATTTGTAATCAGGTTTCTCAGGATGGGTAAATAAAAATGCCAAGTCACTGATTTGAAGAAGCACATGAAAGCTAGAGCATGAAGCATTCCAAACTCAGTATACCTGCTAATCATGTCTCCAGGACAGGGCTGTGGCATATCCTTGTATAGTGGGTCTCAGAAAAAGCGACACAAACCTGGATATTGGTGACATCCCAAATTTCCTTCCAGTCAAGCAACACCTACAAAAAGGCATGAGGGAAGACCCAGAAAACTACAGACCTGTTAGTCTAACCTCAGTCACAGGAAAAGCTATGGAGAACATTGTCCTGGGTTGAAAGGCACTTAAAGAACAAAGTGATTATCAGGCATAGTCAACATGGGTTCATCAAGGCAAATTCCTGCCTTAGTAATATGTTATCCTTCTATGACAAGGTCATCTGCTTGGTGGACGGAGGAATGGCAGCAGACAAACTTTCGGGATTTTAGTAAGGCCTTTGATACCATCCCTTACAACATTGTTCTGGACAAACTGTCCAACTGTAAGATAGAACAGGTTCATGCTATGCTGGTTGATGAGATGCCTCAAAGGTAGAGCTCAAAGCATTGTAGTAAATGGAGCTACATCTGGCCTGTGGACAGCCACCAGCGGCATTCCCTAGGGGCTCAGTTCTAGGGCCAGTCCTGTTTAACATTTTTATCAATGATCTGGGTGCAGGAATGGAGTGCAATCTCAGCGAGTTTGCTGGTGATACTAAACTGGGACGTGCTGTTGACTCCATGGAAGGATAAGAGGCATTGCAGAGGGATATAGATACATTCGAGCATTGGGCAATTATCAATGGCATGAAGTTCAACAAAAAAAAACCACTGGGTGCTGCACCTGGGACAGAACAATGCTGGACACAGGTACAGACTGGGAGAGGAGTGTCTGGAGAGCAGCTCAGCAGAAAGGGATCTGCAGGTGCTGGTTGACAGGAGGCTCAACATGAGCCAGCAGCGTGACCTGGCAGCCAGGATGGCAAAATGCATTTTGGGGTGCATTGAACAAGCACAGTCAAAAGGTCAAAAGAGGTAATTCTCCTGCTACATTTAACATTGATGCAGCCTCACATCAAATATTGTGTGCAGTTCTGGGATCCACAATATAAAAAACAATGTTAAGGTCTTTGAAAGCATCCAGAGGAGGGCAAAAAAGCTGGTAAAAGGGCTGAAAGATATGTCCTATGAGAGAGGCTGAGGACACTTGGTTTGTCTAGTCTGGAGAAGAGAAGTCTGAGAGGGAATCTCGTGGCTCTCTGCGACTTCCTGAGGAGAGGAAGTGGAGAGGGAGGTTCTCTGCTTCCCAGTAACCAATAATGAAATGCAAGGGAACAGCACAAAGCTGTGCCGGGGGAGGTTCAGACTGGACATTAGAGAAAATTTCTTTGCTGTGAGAGTGGTCAACCACTGGAGTAGGCTTCCTAGTGAGGTGGTTGGTGCCACATGCCTGTCAGTGTTCAAGAGGCATTTGGACACTGCCCTCATTCATGTGCCATTCATGTAACTTTTGGTTAGCCCTGAGGTGGTCAGGCAGTTGGATTCAATGATTTTTGAAGGTCCCTTCCAAATGAACTATTCTATTCTATTCAACCTGCAGCACGTGATGAATGTGTGGCTGCCCAGAGCAAAGAGCCTTGGTACTTATACACTGTCTGTGGTTTCTCCATCACACCAAGATGTCCACTCCAATCACACAGCCAAAGGCTTCATGGCAGCCAGTGCCACATGGCAGACACAGTCACTATGGAGCTCTCACCCTACACTCAGCAAAGCTTACTAAATTGCTATAGTAGCCTGTTAAGTGCATTTCATCATATGCTGTTTTACCTAGTTCTTGTGCTGTAGCTAAAAAAAAATAACCAAACAACTCCCCCAAACAAATGAACAACAACAACAACAAAAAGAAAAAAACACCATTAAGCACTAGATATGAATTAGACCTTTAGATACAAACAAAGTTTCAGCATTGCGCTTGCAGTAGCATACCTGCAAATGTAAAAGTTTCAGACTGATAGTGGAAATGCAAGTACATCTGCTGAGGCAATTGTTTTATTTGTTGACGTGTGAATGCCTCATGATAGGGCTACACTTTGCTGCATTTTTTTTCTTTCTGTCGTAAGAGGGGGGAATAAGAAAGCAGAATTCTGCAGAAATTCTGCTAACATCACAACTCAGAAATGAGACTACAGTAAGCATGGGAATCTTCCTCTCTGGGGAGGAAACTGACTCTGAAAGGAAATCTGGGAGTAGTCCAAAGATGTGTTAAGGTAATGTATCACGTGAGAAGAAAGTGGATGTCTTCCCAACATATTCATTATCCTAGTCTGTCTTGTTCAGAAAAGGTGAAAAGACCCATCCATCTCTTATCAATACTATACCTCTCACCGTCTTGAACAGATTGGATTATGTTTAGAATTTCTGTATGGAGCCCACACTATCTTCAGACTGCCCCAAATACCCTCCCTATATCAATAAGCAACAGGTCAATTGAAAGCACAGAGGATGTCATATACTTCATCTAGTGCACCTGGCAAGCCTCCAGGTGAATCATACACTAAATATGATAGTGCTTTGTTCTCAGAAGTCTGTGACCACAAAGCTCCTCAAGGGAAGAAGAACATTATCAGCTTAAGAAGAGATTGTTATCTCTGATGAGGCTGCTGCTATAAAATTTAGGTCACATTTTCAAGAGCTTTTCCTTTCAAACAAAGCACAAGGTATTTAAACATACATCAAAGAGTTGACTTGTTTCTATCACTCATTTTAAACAATGTGCAAATCCTGCTCCTCATTTCCTGACATTCTTGTGGGTCTAACCTGGTCCATGCCTGGTCCTTACTTGCTTTATTGACTTGTTTTATCTTGTTATTGGGACTCAATGGAGAAATCAAATTGAATTGACCACAAACACCCTCAGAGGGTTGTTAGTGGTATGAAATGAAATGGTTTTCCGCATGAGAGAGCTTCTTAAAGAGAATGTACAAAGAATATGACCATCACTGCTGGGCAAAATAAGCTCAAATCAGGAACCGTTGTGTTAATGCTGTAAAAATAGGGCATCAGCTACTTTTAGTCCTTCCTTTGCTGCAAAATTATGCCAAGGAATTCACCGAGAAATCTCTAACAGAAGGTTAATTGACACTGCTTAACTGGGATGAATTTATGGAGCAGAAGGGGAAGCTGCACTTCTTCCTATACAATGGTATACATCTCTAGGTGCTGCCCTTCTTCCTTCTTTATGCCTCCAAGAAGTCCCATGCTTTCCCTGGTGGGCTCAAGGGAACTGTCAATGAAAACACAGTGCCTTAGAATTTACTTTCACTGTGTTCAGTTTGTTTCCTCACTTGGGAAACCCAAGTTACTGACACAGGTGAGTGTCCTTCAAGAGGTGGGAGACCCACAAGTGCCACAACTCCTCCTGTAAGCTATATTTTACAACTATTATCTATTTTCTTCTTCAGGTTTGGAAATGATCATTAAAATGATCAGCTTTGTCCAGACCAATAGTTTCTGAGAAGTCATTCACTATTCCCCTTCAGTATTTTCCCATGCAGTATACAATGCAGAACATGTCTGATAGCCTTTATATGCACTGTAGTTCAATGGCAGCTTACCTTCAAGATGACAGTGTTGGGCATTTGTGTGGTATGCAACTGCAACTTTATTTTTAGCCTCTGCAAGGCTTTGTGGGATAGCAGAGAAGATAAACGTTGTCTATCCAAATAGCAGCAAAAAAATCCCGTTGACAACTTACAGAAGCTGTCATATACAATTGTTCCAAATTAGTAAACAAATTAACTTATAACAATTTAGATAACAATATCTAATTGCTGCGCCTATCACTATGGTCTGTGTCACTACTGAAGGTCATGCTGAAGGTTACGTCAAGCTTCGCCATAACCAAAATATGTTGTCTTCATTACATGGAAGTTTTAAACACGCTACTATTTTTCATAAGTTTCCACAAACCACAAGTCAGCCACACTGCACATTCAATGATTTCCTCTTTTACCTTCTCAGAGAATGAAGTCAAAACACTTTTTAACATGTTCTGGCCTAATTTTTCAAGTGAATTGCCTGGTTTGTATCCATTCCAGCATTTCCCATGTTTGTTATTCAGAGTAAGGTCCAAACTTTGGCAACAACTAAAATGGAAGCTGGAATCTGAAATTTGAAATTCCCTTACCTAGCAATAGTTAACAATATCTCCACACATATAATGTAGGAAATGATAGAATCGTGATTTTTCTCTTTGCTTTGAAAAAGCTGATCCTTGTGCATAACTGCAAGTCCCAGGAGATCTCCAGGAGCACTGCCCCAAGTAAAGGAATTCAAAACCAGAAAGGACCAAAGAGCTTGAGTACAGTTTGGATACAGCAAACCTTTTAAAATTCAGTTACGATGGCCAGTCCCTAAAGTCAATTTTATAGTGAAGATGGGATTATATCTTTTCAATATGACCCAAAGTCTTGCTGAATCCAAGATCTGGGACTAAGAATTTAGTGGGTCAAATTAAAGATCTGCTTTGCTCAGTGTGCTATTAGAGGAAAGCAATCCTAAGTAGAAGGATTTACTTCTATTTAGGAGAAGAAAAAAAATGAAAAAAAATGTATGACACTTCTACCTAATAGTTCTAGAATACCTCCAGCTACGTCAGGAAATCCCTGTGTTTCTATGTGCATTTCACAGTTTCTATGTGTTTTAGTGGATTTCATTTCTCTGACTTGCACAATCTTCCCCTAAACATATCTAAATTTTTAAAAAACATATTCTTCTATGACAAAGAGATCTACAAGCATATCAGTAATTGTACAAAGATTCTTCTTCTTTCATTTTGAACCACATCCATTTTAACTTCATAAAAACATGTCAGAGTAGGAATGGTTTCAAAGCAATTCTCCTACGCCTGATGAAGAAGTTTTCTAAATATGACTCGGTCGATTCATAATAAAAAAGTTCATTCTTTTATGTTATAAAATATACCAATGCCATAGGTGTATTTATTTATCTATTTATTTATTTATTTATTTATTAAAAGTATCTACCTCCCTGGATTTTTTTGGCACTAGTCTCAATTCCTACATTTTTTAGAGCACTATAACTGGGTTATAACTCCTTAAAAGAGAGAGAGCAAGTTTTGATCCTCTTAGAGTCCCAAACGCTAAACATAGTTAATGTCATTGCAACCACAAGAATGATACTTCAGTCACCTATGTGACTCATCCTGCTTTTTTCTAAAGATATGAATGATTTGAATATATTGTTAGCTGAGCTTTAAACTCATCAGATTGTGAGGTTATGTCTGTATAAGGAGAAAAATTATCTGTTGCAATAATATGACTGAAAGGAAGAAGTGAATGTGTACAATTTACATAAGATGAATACCTGATTTATGCACAGTACTTGGATCAAAAACTGCTTTGATTTTTAGCCCAGACAGGAAATTGATTTGCATCAGTTCAACATAAGTTGGAATTTTACTCTCTTTGTTTTCTGCTGGAAAATTTCCACATTCATTCACCATGATGCTGCACTAGGTATACTTACTAATGGTGTTGCAGAAAGTTTTTTAAATGCTACGAATCCAAAAGCTAATGTCCTCCCCTCATTTTGGACTTTCATGAGACTTCATAATACGGTGTGCATCCCTAGCATCATCTAGATGTGCATCATCCTAGCCTTTTCGCCTCATATAAGTCTGGGGAGGTTGCTTTTACTATATTATTCCTTCACTAAAAAAGAGAATTTTATTAAATGCAATATGCTGTAAGAATGTTTTCAGGTACTAATTTGGTAACAGATATTAAAATAAACAGTTTAAAAATCTGTAAAATGGTATTAAATAACATCTTATTTCTATTTGCATTTCTAAGATGATGCAACATTTGTTTTGGTAGCTGAAACTGTAACCATTAGTATTCTGAACTTAGAATCCTGCAGTCTGAGTTACAGGCCAGTAATGATCAAAAAAACCTGTGTTGTCTTGTTTGAGGTTATGATGTCTTTTTAACTTACAGATGTACTCACAATATAGAGATGGTATTTTGTGAAAATTTTTAGATTTAGATGAGTAATTATTAGGTTTACAGATCCCCTTCTTGGATCGTGCATTATGGATGCGATAAGGCTACAAGTCTCTCTCTTAGACGTAAACTAAAAGCAAACTCTAAGAAATTAGGCCTCAGCAGTCTTTTAGCAGAAGATTACATCTGCTTTCTTCCATTTAATTAGTTACTACAAAGTAACCAAAAGGCCAATGGAAACTACCAGGCATAGCATAGCCAGCATTAACTGATAAAACAGTTCCCAGTGTCATTATCTTAATTAACAAAAACAAAAAAAAACAACAACAAAACAATAATCATGATTTTCTGCATAGTTGAGGATCATTGGCGGTGGGGTTCATATTTCAGGCGTTCCTTTGGAAATCATATTGGCTAGAAACTTAAAAGTAAAAAAAGCTTAGATTCTCTAAGCTCTTGACATTTCACTGCGCTATGTATGTTATAAGGCTAATGACAAAACAATGACTTTAACCACATTGCCAATAATAAATGATATAACTCAGCAGACAAGAAATCAAGGCAGCTCTCTCCATATAGGAAGACTATACATTGTTCCCTTTCTTTCCTGTAGTACAATCTACAGGAGTATTTTTCAGTCTGTGAACACTAGCAAACATCTATGTATCTTAAATTCTTTAAAATCATAAAAAAAAAAAAGCAGTTTTATAGTTTTAAATTGGACCCTATCTCCCTTGGATTCTATCAGTTCCTCTTTGCAAAATCTAATTTTCATTCATATCTATTTTAATCTCACTACTGGCCTAAATATTAGATGATGTTTTGGGGAAAGATCATTCTGTATCAACTTGTAGAAAACTGGGAATTCGGTCCTCAGAAATGTCTTACATGAAACCTGGGAAGAGGAAGCTGTTGGAAGTCCTATGTTCCTAAAATTTAGTAATGGGACAAGGCCTTTGAGTCAGAGTTTGGCCATTTCCTTAGAATGGTCACTACATAAATGTCTAAAATGTATATTCATATTCTTTGGGATTACACAGTTTTCCTTCGCACTCCCTCCTTTTCTCTGTTCCTTTTTGGCTTCTTTACCTTCCTTAGTCTGAACTACAGAAGCTTCTCTCCCCAAACACTATTTGCTTCTTCCAGGGAAGGAACGATCCTCAGCTCCCACTGACAGGTTTCATCTCAGCCAGTGCACAACAAGGAAGGGACTAGGGGAAACAAGCAGAATTTCCCCTCTTCCCTCTCACATCCCTCTCTTACAGTGCACAGCAAGCAAAGCAACAAAAGAGGCTCTGTCCAACACAGATGTATTGAAAACAACGAATGAGAACAAGGAAGTGACAGATAATGAGATGTATAGCTCTGCAGTTTCAAATGTTATTTCTTGCCTGCCCATTCTGCAGAAAAGAGTTGTTCTTTCAAATACAGATTCATCAATATTTATCAGCTAGGCCAGTTTGCCAAAGCAAACCTTTAAAAAAGTTTAGCCAGATGCTCCAATTACCTTATGCTAGCAGTGAGCTGAAATACACAGATGTTTAAAATCCAAAAGGTATTTTCAACGAAGCTATGGTTTAGGCAGAACATATTGAGGGATTTCTAAGCTCATGAGAAACAAGATTTGTGTACATAACATATACATAACACACAAAACTATTAGGGAGTAATGATAGTTTCAGCAAACAGCCAGTAATGCAATGCTGCAAAAGCTGGGCACCCGGGATTACAATATAAACATTTTGATAGGGAGGAATGATTTCATGGAGGGAGGGGAAAAGGCATAAAAAAAGCAGGGGTTATTCCTTGATATGCTTGAAGACCAAGCAAATGTACCTAGATCTGACAAAATTTCCTTTCTTCTTTCTCAAACAGCAAGATTTTATTTCAGCCTCCTACAACATTGTCTGTGTGGTAATTAAGTGGAAGTAGAGCACGTCTAGCTGGCAGAAACAGAGTATTTGTTTGGAAGATGCATTCACAAAATCAATATGAATCCATTTGGGAAAGTGGAGTAATTTAGAGAAATATCCACTATCCTTATTTCAGTTCTGCCTGTCTACAGAAAACATAGTGTGAAAAAAACTGAAAAGGCAACGTACAGCTAAACACCTACGTTTATGAGGCTGTCAGACAAAAATAACTGTGTAGTTATTGTCAAGCAAATGTGTGCCTGGGTTCAATAACTTCCTTCCTTTTTACCAAGAAATACTTTCAAGCAGTTTAAACAAACACACTTTAGCTGTAATCCTGTCATATACTCTTTCATGAATTAAAGTTTATTCTTTAAGCTTAGGTTATATTCCTCCAACTCTAACTCTTTAACTTTTAACTTTTTACTTTTTTTTTTTTTAGTACATCTGACATCAAGTCTGATAGTTAGTTCATCCTAATTTTCAGAACAGTGACTCACTCAAAAAAAAGATCTTTGCAAGATCCACATATTTACAAACACAACTTAGCATTGAGTACAGCTTCAGTTGGCATATGTATGTTCTTTCACTATGGCTTGAGATTAGACTGAGACCCAACCTCATATTCTGTAGGGCACTCAAGAATAAGTGCATGTCTTTACAATCATAAAAACTGATCTGTCATCTGACAAGACTATCACTAGGACAAACTTGATAACAAGAGGTATGGACACACAGTTGAACTTTGTGAAATGCACCTGATCACACAATTTGTGGATCTTTCAGTTGTCTTTACAAGAGCTGCACGAGGACTGGCACTTGGTCAACCACAATAAAGCCTGCTAACGGATCAGTTAACCTATTAGATTTTTTATTTGAGGAAAACTAAATCATCAGAGTGAGTACAAATTAAATCAAGTACTTTACAGCACATGATCACTGTATTTTGATGCTGGCTGGAAGCCCTCAGATATTCATGTCAAACCATGCCCTAACTCTGGTCTTTTACAATAACCTGTCTTCAGCTGTGAAGGTAGCTTAAGAAGTCCCTACTTCAACAGCTCTGCCCTTTGCCTCTTAGTCTTCTGCCTTCTCTAGTTGTGCACCTAGGTAACTGCATAGAGCTATGGCCATCTTATACATGCATTTAGTGAACTGACCTGACCACTAAACTAAAACTAACCTGTCCTGCTAAAGTCAGTTATTTTCATGGATATCTGTGAGCCAGTTCAATCTGCAGACCTTAATAGCTGCAGAGAGATAACCTAAACCACAGAAGGGCAATTAGAGCAAACAGTCAAAGAATGTATCATAGAATCACAGAATCATAGAATATCCTGAATTGGAAGGGACCCATAAGGATCATCAAGTTCAACTCCTGGCACCGCACAGGTCTACCCAAAATTTTAGACCATGTGACTAAGTGCACAGTGCAATCGCTTCTTAAATTCAGACAGGCTTGGTGCAGTGACTACTTCACTGGGAGCCTGTTCCAGTGCGCGACCACCCTCTCGGTGAAGAACCTCTTCCTGATGTCCAGGCTAAACTTCCCCTGCCTCAGCTTAACACCGTTCTCGTGGGTCCTATCACTGGTGATAACGGAGAATAGGTCACCCACCTGCCTCTCCACTCCCCCTCGCGAGGAAGTTGTAGACCGTGATGAGGTCCCCCCTCAGCCTCCTCTTCTCCAGGCTGAACAGGCCCAGTGACCTCAGCCGCTCCTCATACATCTTCCCCTCTAGGCCCTTCACCAGCTTCGTCGCCCTCCTCTGGACACTCTCCAACAGTTTAACATTCTTTTGTACTTTTGTGCCCAGAACTGCACACAGTACTTGAGGTGAGGCCGCACCAGTGCAGAGTATTTCTTACTTAGTTCAAAGAAAACATTTAATCTTTTAACAATAGACTCTATTTACTAGCACAATACATCAATTAAGAGCTACAGTCATGAAGAAGGCTTCCAGTGTGAAGTTTCTGTGACTATGGAAGAGAACTCCTCTTCATAGATTTAGAAGTCAGCCATCTGACTGCACTTCTGTCTAATTTCTGCTCTTTCAAGGAATTCTTCAACCTTTTACTTTATGGACAGATTATCCCATTAAGGTTCAGTCAGGATAACAGGAATATACTGAGGATAATGTAAAGGCTCAAGAACTCCCCAGTGCACAAGAAACATCTTACCTTTGTCCTTGTAGTAGCATATTCCCCTTGGTCTTTTTTTGTTTTGTTTTGTTTTGTTTTGTTTTGTTTTGTTTGGCTACACACCTTCTATGGTATTGACATAACCAAGTAGATGCTGAAGATATGACTTCCTTTTAGGTGGTTACCACTGCCCCCATGTCAGTGGGTACCACATACTGCAGAATTGGCTGGATAGTAGGCTTCAATTATTTTCTTGGCAGTTTAAATGAGGAAAGTGAAGCATGTTGTGAAAGAGCATAGGGAAAGAGCTTAATATTCACTCCAATATTTTGCAGAAACCCACAGAAATACCTACAGCAGGGAAGGAAACAACTTTTTTGTTCTTCAAGGTTTGAAAACTTGGAGTTCCCAAGTTGCAGTCTGCTCTGATGTGCACTTCCTCTGCTCAATAAAGCACGGAGACTCAGAGGTAAGGATATATCAGGAAGACAATTCTCTTGGATCTCTCTTTCAACTACACACACTTTGTGTGGCCTTTCAGCTCTCAGATTTACCTGGCCCTTCACAAAAGCACACACTGATCTGAAGACTGAGACTAGAGATACTGAAAATAGGAAAAGTTTTCCTTCACTGTTTCTAAAAATGCATGCATCAGACATACGGTGAAGTGATGGCAACAAAATGCACATTTGTTCAGGTCCTCATCCCATATAAGTGAAACAATCCTTTCAGTCCACTCAGTAAGAGAGAAATGATGTGAAAAGTCACTTTATGTACTCAAGAGTTGTCTGAGGAGTGATTCTCTTGCCACTCTATTTTGCAACTCAAAAGTCTTCCTAAGCAATTAACGTTGCAGCATAATCTGGATACTTCTCTATACTTTTTCTGTACTCACTATGGTAAAGTGTCTAAAATTGGATGTTACACAAGGAATCTCAGAGTGAACTGTAATGTCTCTGTTCTGAAATAGATATTTATCTTTCCAGTTCTTGTGGTTGTAATGGATCTTGTGGAACCTCATTTCAACTGAGTGTTTCTTTTAATCCTGCTAACGTTAACTCAACATCCAGGATTTCTTCCTTTGCAAGTACCCTCCAGTTCTTTACCTAACAATGTATAATCAACAAGATTTTGAAAATGTCATTGATTCATTTGGTTTTAGCATTTATAAAGTACTATTAGCAAAGCAGCTGATCACAACTTATTCCACTGCTGAACACAATTAACTGCGTGGTTACTGCTCTGATTAATCTAACAACTGAGATGCATGCCATTGTCCTAAAAAAAACAAACACCCCACCAAGGGTAAGTAAATGGACATTTGCTTGTCCATTGGCAAAAAATGTCTATCATGATCAAATAGATTAATCAACAGGCTACAAATTTAGAAAAATAACTGCAGAAAAGTTTGTTGGGGTGAAGACAGCAGAGTTAAATCCAGGATGTTTTTGACCAAATATACCACTTATCCTTTAGTTCTTTCAAAGCTCTGCTCACTACCAACAAAGATCAATGGCATAGAAGAATACGGGGCCTTGCAGTGCATTCAGTTCTTGGCTGTCCTGTTTCTTTGCAAGGTGATCATGGACTACTCTCTTGTCTCTCCAAGACTTAGTTTATCCCTACATCATCCGCATTTTGGAAGGATCACCTCCCTTTTATTTTATGATTTATGAATATTCTACATTCTACCTTGGATTTTGATTATAATTTCCCATTAATTGCTTTTAACTTATTGTGTCGTTGAAGTATAACTACTTTATTGTTAAAATAGAATGCCTTTTTATTTCATGCTCTTAAGGAATGGGTTCACCAGTGATTTCTGAATGCCTTGGTGGAGTGTCAGTGGGTTTTCTATAAAATTAGACCCCAAAGTAATGTAAGGATAATATTGTTATTAGTTATTTATTATTGCTCTTGTATATTAAAATAAGAGTTTCTACCACACAGAAATACTACCAACAGAAAAATAATGTATAACTTAGATATTAACAAAAATTCAGTAGTTAGTGTTCAAAAATTACAAGTGATTGCTTGTGGAAACAGGTACCAAATTTGAACATGGTTTAGATGGCGCAAAATGGTGGAGAAAAAGTGTAGATTAGTAGAGAAACTTGCCAGGGAAAAAGAAGAAAGTAACATTACAGGAGTTCTGGGACATCTTTACCTTACATAGAACCTCCCCTCCTCACCCCCCAAATAATAATAATAATAGAAGTCCACAGAGAACTTTTTATGAAAAACTGCAGCTGAAGCCTCTTTTTGTTGTGCTCTAAAATTAGTTTTATAGAAAATGTCATTTTTATTAGACCACTTATAGAGAAACTGAATGAGCAGAGTTCCTTCAATTTTCATTGCTAAAGTAAACAGATGATCATCTTTCATTCTGCTTTCAAATAGAAACATGGAAATAAACATCTCAAAAATAAAGAAATTGCCTTAGAATGATTCAAATATATATTCAGAATAACTAATAGGTTAAATAAAAAAATATATATACATTAATTGCAAGCAAAATAAATATATCAAAATAGATAAGGCTTAAAAATTAAAAACAAAAAATAGCTTGGAGTGAGTTGATCACAAGATATGGATCTGCCAAGTTTAATGCAGCACTGACCAATGTTTCATTAACCTGAACCATTTGTAATAATCATGCTTTTGCTCTAAAATGTTAAGCTTGGCAGTGTTTAATTATTTCACCCTATAACTATAATATTTCTGGCTGGGGCTTTCATATTCATAAGGCAAAACTGTATCGAGACTGAAAATCTAGTCTTTAGTTTTCAGACTCAGGTATCTCTCACCAAAGACAAAGCTAAGTGATCTTGAAAGTACCATTATGTTTACAAAGATGGATTGATATGTATAATTACAATTGAACTTTTCTAAGCTGAATTCCTGATTTTTTTTAATTGAGAAAAGGAAGAGACTAAACTTCATGCTTCTAAAGATTTATAGGGACATCTGTAGTGAGCAAGGAAGAAGGCTTCAGAGAATCCATTAAGTGGTACCAAATGGGACTGGGATATTCATATTGCATATGTAGATGCTATCCAGAGATAAATGCTTCCCTAAGCCTAGTCCCACATTGCTATAGTCTTGAACTGACTTAACAACTATGGCTCAGCACTCTACTGATACAACTATAATATTTCTGTCTCTGCCGCAAGATGGAAATGCTCCCACACCTCCTTTTGTTTTAATTTGTTTCAAATTGCGAGCCCTTTCTTCAGTCTTTGAAATTGTTATCCTCATCTTTGTTGTAAGATTATGAAAGTTGTGGGAATAAGCAGTATAATTTATGAAAAACAGTGTTCAGAAGTTCTTGTAATTGAAACGTGAAAAGATTCCCTGAAAATATAAGGAAATGGTGTAAATGTAAGTAATATATGGATCTATCTGTATCCGCCATATTTATGCTAGAGCTCATATAACTCTTTTACCTAGAGATTCAGGATTTTTTTCCTTCTCTTTTATTTTTTTCTTCCTTTTTTTTTTTTTTTTTTTTTTTTTTTTTAATATTCTCTTTCTGTCTAAAACATTAGCATTGTATAGAACATGCTATTCTAATCAGCTATGGTAGAATGCAAATAAAACATGCAGTTTCCCGTCCTCTTTCTCCTATGCCACCAGTACTGATTTGTTAATTCACTCAAATGGAATACCAGGTGTCCTAATGTGTAAAAACGTTTTTAATCACAAGGTGAATGAAAATTTCGACTTCCTATTACTATTGCCCCATCATTTTTTATAGTATCATATTTTCCTTTATGATGTTTTTTCCCACAGAGTGCTTAAGCAATAGTCCATCTGCAATGCATAACTAATGACATGGAAGGTGTTTCATTAGAGTGTGCCTTAGTTATGACATCATTGCTTTGTAAACAGAAAAGCCCTGTTATTCTCAGTTGCTTTACTGATATGGATTGCTTCCTGACTAATTACAAATTATGAGAAATAAAATCTCCTGTATCCTTCTTACAGGAGATATGCATCCTGGTGACCTCAACACTGAAAGGTTACTAGATACTACACATAAAAGGTAGGTACATTAATCAGTGACTACTCCTTTCCAAGCTATTTGATATACATTGCTCACCACAGACTCATATAGTTTCTGGCTATGAGTCCTATAGTTATTCTGTAGAAACCTTCTATTTTTCTCCCCTATCTCCTTTCAAAACAGCTCCCCTTCTTCAGGCAGTATTGTTACTAGGTGAACAAGGCTTTAAGATTTTTTAATTCTATTTATTATTTATTTATTTATTTATTTATTTATTTTTGATTTTGTAGTAAAACTGTGCAGAGGAAAAGTTCTCCCAAAGTTGAGCATAGCCAAGGGAAGCTATTGCTTTCTGTCTCTCATTCTTGCTATGTTTGAACCACACTGCGTGAAGGAAGGAGGCAGAGGTTAGATGAGGAACATCAACACTTTTCTTTGAGCTGGAGATGCCTAGGACTTTGGTTAACATTTTTATTCAGTTTGTCAGCCTGAAAAGAATGTCTTGGGCCCTCAATTTGCGCTTGTTACATTTTCAGG
The DNA here is from genome assembly GCF_009769625.2 of Cygnus olor. Lineage (NCBI taxonomy): Eukaryota > Metazoa > Chordata > Aves > Anseriformes > Anatidae > Cygnus > Cygnus olor. The sequence goes on from NC_049169.1 coordinate 105,373,555, forward strand.
AAACAAACAAGGGATTTTAAATGAAGAAACAGACACAAGAGCGCCATTTAGCACTCTCTTTCCCGTACTCTCTTCCCTTCTAGACATATGCTAGGTATCAAAAAATCCAAATTATGGACTCAAATTTAATATATAAAGTGGGGTCATCTAAGATATCTGCTATAGTAAAAGTTATATGCATGCAACACTGTGAATCTTCTCAGAGAAAGTACATAGTATCCCTAGGATGTAAACCCTGATCTTTTATGCCACATGGAACAACAAAGCTTCATGCCACTTTTCTCAACCTAGACACTTCTGAAAACTTCTCTTACAGTGAGTTCATGGATTGAAGAACAGTTGAGAAACAGGGTCCTTGCATATGACACTGCAGAAAATGACTTTGTCTATAGTACTGGAAAAGTGTTTGCATAGCTACAATGTAATTTTATGATGGAAGGAGCCTTGGCTACCCAGGTTTCCATTTTCCATTAGAAGGGAATGCTAGATGGGCAGGCAAGGAGAGGGCAATCACAGGTTTCCTAGGGTGCATGAATAGGGAACAGAGATGTCTGGCTACACATATCTGCTTCACATTACATGACCCAACAATATTCTGGATATTTTCCATCAAAAAAAAAAAAAAATTACCTTCCTTTTCACTAATAGGGAAGAAAAAACAAACAAACAAACAAAACCAACAACAAGACAAACTATGCTGTCAGTACTCTTGTCTCCATTTTTTTGTTTTGTTTTGTTTTGTTTTTAGGCACCATGGTGGCTAAAGACTTTCCATTTCTCTACAATTTCTTAGACAGAAATGCCAATAAAATCTGTGTTTATTTTTAAAGAAGCTTTATTGATCTCTGGTCAGGCAGTTCTAAGAAACTAGGATTCAGCAGAGAATAGTATAACATACTGGAAAATGGCATCACAATGGCCATTTTGGTCTGATTCTGCCCTTTCTTGTCCTCTACCATAAGAGAAACAAGGGAGAGAGAGGGTACAATCCCAGCCTTCTTCACCCAAGCCATATCTGCAATATAAAGGCCACATCTTACCTCCACTGTGTTTAGCATGAGGCATTTGCAAAGCATATTTGAACATGACAGGCCTCTCAGGAGACCAAAACTACACATCATCATTGTGCTCTGTGAATCCAACTACCTTGATCTTGCTTCTGTAGGAATGAATGGATGACATTTCCAGCTGGATGGTACTTTTTTTTCCCAAGGAAAGAAGACAAAGGCACATTAGAAGGCTAAGGACATTACAAGCAATCTGCAAGCTGAGGAGTATGTATGAACATGAGTCGGATTAATAGTCACTTTTGGCAGCATTTTCCCATGGGCTATGAGGCAATAAATGGTATAAATGAATTAACATATATATATATATTAGATTTATAAAAAAATATTTTTAAGCTGTGGAAATTTCACTACACAGGAATAGGAAAGGGTTCTGTTCTTACAATATAAATGACTCAAGATGAGGAACTTAGACTCAACCTACAGCAAGATCAAATTTACAGAATTCCTATAACTATAGAAATTTTATAGAGTAATTCTTGCATTCAGGTACAAGAGGATGCATTGTTTTCTGATCTAATAACTTGCCTTTCAGTTGAAAGGTCAGGAAAGGTTCTTCACTGAGAGGGGGGTTGGGCACTGGAACAGGCTCCCCAGAGAATTGATCACAGCACCGAGGCTGTTGGAGTTCAGAAGGATTTGGACAACATTCTCAGACACATGGTCTGATTTTTGGGGTAGTCCTTTTGGGACCCAGGAGTTGGATTCAATGATCCTTGCAGGTCCCTTCCAACTTGGATATTCTATGAGTCTAAGTAGGATGATTGTTTCAAGAAAATTTATTAGTGAAGAATATTTGTCATTAACAGCATCATTATTTATCTGACAACAAACAATACTTTGAAGATGTCACCAGTTTAAAGAAACTGGCTGAATAATTAAACCACTTAAAAGTCCTTTGGGACCAGTTAGAGATCTTACATTTTTATTTTAGATGTTGCTTACTTTGACATATTAAGCTATCCAGAACGCTCGTGTATCTTGAGAGAATGCCTTAACAACCTTATCATCTTAGGTCTTGCCTGATCTACAAAGAAACTGATGGTACCACATGTGGTAGCACTCCAGAAATGGTACTTTCAGAGCAGCAAATGTCTACTCACTGTCTTTGACTACTGCTCATCCACATTTCTGGATGAAGCAACTGCTATTAAAATGGAGAAGACAGAAGTTACTATGCCAAACCCAACTCACACTGGGTTTATAATAATAATTTTTAATATATTATTGCAAACTGCTCTTGACTGACACATTGCTCTCTATGGTTTGCTGCAGTGCTTTAGTGCATAGAAATAACACAACTATTAGGTGAAACATTCAGCTGCTCCTGGGAAATCCACTTCAGAGTCAAAAACATTGTCTCCCAAACAGGATGCTTATAGCACAAGACAGGATTCCACTTACAGTCTGTCCTGCTGAACAGGTACTTCCCAACTGTACAGCTTCAGCACATCTTCCTTGGTTCAGAACTTGGCTAGAACAAAGAATCTTGCAAATGATCCTATCAGAGGCATATGTGCAGAGCGAGACCTTACTTCCCACATTGAAGAAACTGTATTTTCTGCAATTTTGCAATTGTCACAATTCATCAGAATTAATATACTATTGAAGATGTCATGATACTACTTATTTATTTATTTAATGTCAATATTATGACTTGCTTGTTAGGTAGACTCAGTTCATAATTGGAAGCCTGGGGCTGAAAAGACTTACTGTGGGACTGAGGTTCAATTGCAGAAAAAAGTTCCTCTTTAAGATGTTATATTCTTATGTTAAGTCAAATTTTACTCAACACAAAATATTTTCCCTACATAAAGGAGAAAATACTCACCTGACTGAGCAAGCATTTCACTATAGATAGCAAACCAGAATGACAGAGAGCGGAAATAGATGCCTGGCGCCAGCATATGTCAGTCAATTTAAGACAGTGTGAAACAAATGAACAATTCAGTGCAACAGAGCAGAATGAAGGAATAAAGAGAAACAGCCACCTTGTTCCCTTAGAAAACAGGTGATTCTTTAGAAAGCTTTCAAAAATAACTAAATGATCATTAAGAAGGAAGAAATATAGGGAACAGGTGTCACTGCAACACAAAATACAGAAGTGGAATTATAAGTAGACAAACTCAGAAAACTCTAAACAGGGAGATAAGAAATTTTATTTCTACATAGACAACTAACAGCCAGTAACATGTCTGTAAACTAAAAAGTTATGAGCAGAAAAAGGTTTAGTGGAAGAGAATTTTGTCAATGAGTTTAGATGGAAGACAGGAATCAAAGTTCAGTGATTTCCATTATCACTACTTCTGGAAGCTTTCATTTTACATGCAAAAATATATTTAAAAAACCCTCCTGGTCAGATTTCAACAAAACAACATTTTAATGCAGTGCCTGTATCAATATGTATGGAACTGGGAATAAAGTCTAACACCTATTACTTCGCCTGAGAAATTCACAATATTGCTACTTACAAAGGAGCTATATCACTTATCATGGGACAAGATAGAATTAAAAAGTCCCTCCTCTGGGCAGTAAAATTGATGTTAACTAACTATTACGTATCAAATCATTAAACAAAGCCTCAAGTAAAAAAAAAAAAAAAAATATATCTTCCTTCTTTTTAATATCAGTGGAAACTGGATTGAGGAAAGAAAGCTTGAAAATGCTAAAAAACAAAACAAAACAAAACAAAAACACAAGGAAAGATTATCATCACAGTGCTTTAGAAATAATATTGTAAACAAAGTATGTATAAAGAATAGGAGACAAGATAGGAGCTCTTGAAAGCTATGTTGATTTACACCACCTGAGAATCTGGCAATGACCATAAGAGGACAATCAGGCTCTTTCTTCCAAGCACTGAACTGTTCTTAATACAGTACTATTATATTATAATATGACTAGGAAATGCTGCAAATGGATCTAATTATTATTATAATCCTAACATTATAATCTTGAAGTCCTTGTCAAATGTTATTTCCAAGACATAGAGAGATGTCCTACAGGCAGAAGAATTAAATAAATAGATTAAGTAATTTCCTACTGGCGAGATATCCTAAAAAGCTAATAGGTTTACATTCCAGATTGGATTCTGTACCAAAGATATTTGATTTACTTGTCAAAATTTAAAGATCTTACAGTGCTCCATCAATCATTATGTATCAGATTAGTTAATATAGAAAATCAAACTCAACAATTACCATCCAGAAAATATTATAGCAAGGTCTATTACAGAGGGATGAAGTAGGATTGTGCCTTTAGTCCTACATTTTTACTGATGTTGGTTATATGTGTAGTTAGTACTAGTGAATGTTTTCTGCTGTTTCAGAGAAGAGAAAAGAGAAGAGAAGAGAAGAGAAGAGAAGAGAAGAGAAGAGAAGAGAAGAAAAGAAAAGAAAAGAAAAGAAAAGAAAAGAAAAGAAAAGAAAAGAAAAGAAAAGAAAAGAAAAGAAAAGAAAAGAAAGAAAAGAAAAAGAAAGAAAGAAAAAGAGAAAAAGAAAAGGAAAAAAGGAAAAGAAAAGACTAGTGGCTTGCAAATCCTATGAACACTGAAATACTGTAAAATTGGAATGACTGATTCTTCTTTATGATTACTTGAGTGATAAGGATTGAAAGCAAGACAGATAAATGAGTAAATCAATATTTGAACCAAAAGCATTCTTTCAACCTGTTCGGCTTTCTCTCATCTTTAGAAAACTGTCCTGATAATTCTTCATGAAACATCCACTCCTATTGTAAACAAAAGTTCAGAATTGCTTCAATTACTTCAAAAGGGATCTTATGGTTTGAAATATATTGGACTGGAAATAAGACCAGTCATTTAATTTGACCTTTGTGACATTTGAATAGTTTCCAGATGACTTCCAGACAGCAACAGTCCCTCTTTGCAAGTAACTCTTGCCTGATTAAGGGAGTCAAGTTCATTAAAAAAAAAAAAAAAAAAGAAAAAAGTCTCCACGTCCATAAATATTATCTATCAGTTCAATGGTGTTCCAGAATGAGCCAGTGTCCCTTATCTTACATTAGGTTAATAGTACTGCCATCTGTTACACTTAAAAGCTTTCAAACTGAAAGAGAAGGAATATTCCGTTAGTAAATAATTTCTGCTCATGTACCTTCTGCACCTGTGCTTGGGGTCCTGACAAAAAGTCACCTCTGGTATTCTTTATCTTATAGATGTCTCTCTGGAGTCTTATGTGGTGGAGTTAAAGACATCATGTGGTTACTACAAAATCTACTCCACTTCTGGTGTGCCTCTCACTGAGAGAGGAAAAAATGAAAACACCTGATTATCTCTGTGCAGTCAGCAAAGCAATTTGGTGAAAGGACGGATTAAGTGACAGTGATAGTGTCAGCTATGAAATCATGCACAACCACCACAGATCTTGTCAGCGTGAGGATATTATGTTATTTTATCAGCAGTGACTTAAAGTTTCTGTCCATGATTGGCATTTTTTCACCTTCATAGAGCTATGAAAAACTATCCCTGTTCAGTGCACAAAACATCATTCTTGCCCAGAGGCAGATGATTCTTTGGACGTCTCACGTGTGAGGTCCTGAAGAGAGATCTTGCATTTGTAGTTGTCCATATACAATTGCGGACTACAAGGCCCGCTTAAGCAATCAGAAATTTGAGAACAACAGCGTTTCAAAATACTGGCTCCAGTCCTCACCATAAATCCTAGCTAATATTATGGTCATGAATATTGTTATAAATGCACAACCTTATCAATAAGCTTCACCTTTAGGGACAGTAGGGACCTGAATCTTGAGTCTTACCGTGTCAAGATTCCAATCTCCACTCTGATGCAGACTTCTATGAACTACTGTTAAATCACAGTTTCTGTGCCTCGGGTTCTACATTATAAAGTAGCTTTCCTGTCTCTCAAGCATTTTGCAGGGATATATGCGCTAAAGTCAGAGAGACAGTAAAAAAATTTTTGAAACTGAAGGGAAATGAGGCTTGCTGCAGTTCAAAGAATACATGAGGATATGTAACAAATAAGTCTGAAGAATTAACTGAGGGGCAAGGTTACTTTAAATATTATTAGTTGCACAAAGGGAAAAAATCACAACTTGTGCACTTTCAAAAATACAGGTGCTAAATTTGCTAATAAATCAAAGATTAGTTATACTAATTAGTATAATGTAAATTAGATGTATTGCCTGAGGTAAATACTCTTATGTTCAAAATAGTGTTATGGGCAAAGGGAGTATGCCATTTATTGCTTTTCCAATTTGCATTTTAACTGTCAAATATTTCAAGTTATCCAATAAAAAAGCCTCATTAATAATACAGACAAAGTTGTTACATGTACAGAAACACCTTCCTGGTACATACCTCTTCTCTCTGGTGTTGTTCTCAATCTCATGGCCCATTTGATGCTATTACATGCTTTCCCATCCAGTCCTGCTGCCCTCCCCCTGCTCCCCAGGCAGGGCTGAAAGGTGTCCTGCAGTTCCCGCATGCCCCCAGGGCTGTGTGCCTCACAGGGACAACCTGGGGCGGTCTGCCCCTTCCCCCGGGGGCCCTCACGGGGCTGAAGCTCAGCCAGGCTGGGCAATGGACACACGGGGTGCTGGGGAAACCCAGCTCAGCCCCACACAGGCCCAGGGCAGCACGGCCACCCCCGGGGCCTGGCATAGCCTCGACCCTGCCTCTCCAATGCCAAATACAAGCACAGTGACTGGGTTACAATGTGGCATCATTAATTAAAAGTAAAAATAAAAATGAAGGGAAACTACACTTGACATGAATATTCTGTACTGAATTTCTCACTGAGAAAAAACTGACAGAACTGATGGGAAATATATATTTTTTTTAATAATATAAGTTCCTTTTAATAATTGACTTCCTTCTAATTCCTTCTTTGAGAAAATGAATGTTATGCATATTCTCATAATGTATTTCATAAATTATGAGTGATTTATGAAAGATCTGCCTGTGATGAAGAATTAAAAACATGCAACCACAGATTCAAATCTTAATTGAATACTTTGTGTTTCCTAGTAATTTGATAATAAATCTTTCACTTTTTAGTGCTATAGGCTAATGTTAACAGAAAAAAAAAAATTAGTTTTCAATAAAGAGGTCAGTTATTCCTCTGCTTTATTTCACAATATCCTGTGTGATACAAGGTAAGTAGCAAGTATTTCTCACTTGTCTGCAGGACTCCAGCCAGTGCTCAGACTTGAAAAAGGACATTACTAATGCCTGAAAGGAGAGCATCAAATAAACAGTCCCTCTAGCATTAAAGACTCATCTAGCTATATAATTATCTGGTCTGAAAACTATGAATTTCCTTTCTTTATTGTAAATCTAGGCCTTATTTTACCAGAGAAAGCCATTCCCATTCACTTGGCCATGAGGCACCTATGAAAGCCAGCTCAGCCCAAGGCAAGTCCAAGGTCTATAGCTTTCTCGTAGCGATGGGAAAATCATATTTATTGGGCTACCAACTGCATTAATCCTTCAGTGCTGACTTTAGTAGGGCTACAACCCATAAGGTATTGCCTTCATTCAGGCAAATGAACATCATGCTACTAAAACCAACATGTTATCAAGTTTCTAACAGGAGAGACTGTGATGCACTGATGCATGGCAGAGGGAGTATTACAGACATGCTCTCACTTGCACAGAGTAAAATTTCTTCTCTCTATCGGCGAATTTACATGGTTCCTTTTAAAAGAAGTAACTATGTTCTGTCTTAAGTGTGCTTGCCACTCAGCTTCCCAGTAATTTTTTCTATCAAAACCGAAAGACCACATATATAAACTACATTTCAAGCAAACTAGTAGCAAGACTCAAAACTGCTCTTTTTCCTTTAAGTCTTTTAGGTGCTTTACTTTGACAATCCAATGAGTATTTGCATACCACTGATTTCCTTCTAAAGCTAAAGTCATTAGACTATTAGTTCAAAGACAATTCTACCAAAACTAGATGGATGAAAGTCACAGCATAAATTTAAATGGATAGCTAGAATCCTACTCCGAGATTTTCTCCAGTTGTTGGACTTTCAAAATAAAATGCTGAATAAACCCTCATGTCTTGTATCATTACATTTGTTGCTGAAAACTACTGGTCAATATTTGTTTACACATTAACTAATAGCACTGACTATTTCACTGCCTATACAGTATCACAGTTAAAAGCAATCAAGATGTCTCACACCACAATAAAAACTGGCCTAAAAAAAAATCAATAGATTCCCTGTTTTGTATCCAGGAAAACAGATAAACAATAAAACATAATTTGAAATGATTGTTCAGTCTGACAGTGTGGAATTCAGAACTGGTTTGAACAATAGGTAGAGTCAAATTCTAATAAGAAATGCATCTATGATTTTGTAGCTTCTGTTTAGGGACAATACACTGCAATAGTGTCTCAATGAATTTTCTGAGCAAAAGTGTATAGTACAAGTGTGGAGTTCACATTACCAGTTTTGTCTGGTTAGTGCCCTTTGTGGACTGTAGAAATTAGAGCAACAAAATTTGACTCATGGTGTACCATCAGTTTGCAAATCAAACTGTAATTTGGGACAAATATAATATACATTCAGAATAATAGAAAACTGAATCAACAAAATGAACATCCTTGGATTTTAAATATAACCGCCCTAACATTCTTTCAGGAAGAGACATTTACCAACAAAAAGACATCCAACATTCACCAATACAAATCAACAAGCAGATAAGGCATGCAGGCTATGACAGTAATGGTACACACACACATCAAAATGCCATGGCTTTCTGGCATCTGTTTAGACAAAAGAAATAATGCTGTTTTAAGAAAAGAGTTGTCACAGTTTTATTATAAGGATTTACATACAGTTTTATGGTAGTTTCAAGCCAAATGAGGTATATTAAAGATGCAGCATCAATAATGTTTTAGCATGACAAAAAAATTATCTTAATTCATACTCACGGTAGAAGAATCTCTTATCTTTTATATCGGAACAAATAATTGCTTGCTGTGAGACTGAAGTGCTGTTTATATTGTGCAATTGTTTAATACATCACAAATTCAGCACGGATAATTGCCGAATATTTTTGACAGGTAATCGTCTCAGTACCTCCTAATCAAGGACTGTATCTTTCCTGCCAGTCCTGCCAGTCCTATATTTCTCTGCATTGGAGCTATGTTTCAAACTCACTCCACTGTATTCCAGAAAGATCTTTCTTTGTACCAGAACAAGAAGTGTTTTGTAATTTCTGGAGCAAATAATATTTGAAGGTTATCTCAAGGCATGAAATATTGTAGTACGTGCTTTGCTGCATGAGCTTTTTTTAAATAATGCAACTTGCATGTCATTTTTTTTTTATTATTTTTTTTTCCTTCATGGTCGTAAAACATTTGAACTCTGAAATATTTTGCTTTCTATGTAACAAAAACAAAAAAATAGTAAATAAATAAATAAATAAGAATGTACAGGCACAAATCCAAAACTACAACCAAACCAAATGAAAAACTAATACATATTACATTGACTAGCTACATTATACAGACTTTTAAGTTCTTTATTTTTTCCTGACAGATTAAAAAACAAACAAACATGAGCACCTTGAGGTATAAAAGTAGTTTAGGAGACATTACCTTACTTACATAATGGCATTAAAAATCCATGAGCATCAAATATTTCCAAAAATCAAATAATACTGTTAAATTTGACCAATGTAGACTAAAGGAGTATTAGATTATAATACTTTTATTTCAGATTTCTAGGTGCTACTGCAAGCATAATGGTATAATGTAGATAAGGGAAAGAAAGTAAATGAAAAGGTAATTTTAATGTAGAAATGTCAAAATATGAGAATTTGGAGAAAGGAGAAATCAAGGTTGTAAGTAATTGCTGTGTATTTGTCTTGGACAAACTGGAAATTTGTAGGCAGAGACAAGGAGAAAAGAAAAATGGACAAATGGAAATAGAGTATACAGGAAGGAAGAAACAAGATGTATCTAGGAGAAAGAATTGTTAGGATATTGATAAAGTAAAGAATCTGAAAAATGAAAATGAATAGAGACATGACAGGTCCCTTTTCTACCTATTGAATTTCCTGACAACCACAATACTGTGTGACTGAAGACCAGTCTCATCTGTGTGGCAACTATTGATTCTGGTTCCATATGCACAGCCAGTGAAAACAATGGATTAAAGATAGTTATCAAATAGATTTTAATCACTGTGGTGAAGCAGCTTCTAGCAAAGGCTTGAAGCTATTTGCCACATCAGTTTCTAATTGTCTCACTGCTGTCAATTAGTCAACATTGCAAACATTTTGTCTCATCTTTATTTCTCTAATATCAGAGACTTACTAATTAGATGTTTTGAATATGCATTTAGTTTATCCATGTGTCATTTTTTTCATACATTTGCATTTTTCATCACAACTCATAAAGATAAGCAGAATTTTTAATCTTCACACTTTCCATGACATTGCTTTTATGCTGGTGTCAATAACTTCATCAGCTGAAATTACAAAGCAGTGTGGTTGATGATTTCTCATTAATTTTCCTAACAAAAGTTACTGAATTGTCAAATGCAATTGTCTGAATTGCAATCAGATAAAGATCTGCTTTGTTTTGATTTTTCATCCTATTATAAACCTAAATAAAACTGGGAAATTATTCTCACCATGGGGAAATAAGTAGGGACCCCTTCCATTTTTTGTTACTAAACCGAACCCTAAAATAAGCCTACTTCCCTGAAGATGTTTTCCAGACTTCTTACTTCATCCCCTGAGTCCAGAATCTGGAACTACTAGGAAACAGCTGTGCTATCAAAGCATTCCTGTCTCAAACATATCAAAAATGCCAAACTGGAACTGAATGTTCTGCAAAAGTATTCTGAGCATGTACACCTCAAGAGAAAGTTAAAACTGTAACATTTTGTATAGAAACAGGGGGCTATTCCTATTTTAAAGGAGCAGATAATTTGCTGAGAAGCCAGTTACAAATTAGGATGAGCTAGCAGGTAGCAGCAAGTCCCTAAGAAGCATAAGAATTATAGTAGCAATAATACATAAATAGAATTAAAAAAAAAAAAAAAAAAAAAAAAAAAAAAAAAACTTGTTCAGATTAATACAGATATTGTCTTCATTTTCATTAACTTATTTTTTACCATAGACTTCTATGATGACTGTTAGAAAATCCTCTGCTCTGGAAACAGAACATAAGAAAAAACAAACAAACAAAGAAACAAAAACATATATTTATATGTATATATATATATTTTCTGCAAAGCAAATTATACAGAATTAAAAAATATGTCTCCAACAGATATTTTATTTTCCTAATATGTGTTATCCAAGATGCTAAGTAATTGTAAAAAAGAACTGGAATTGAATCAAATTTTTGAGAATGCATCAGATAGTGTATTTGCCACATGTCTTTCTAGACTTCTGTTATTTCTACCATATTTTAGGGAAATACGTAATTTGCAATTAATAAAATCATATCAAGGTCACAGAAAAGCAAAATTTCTTGGAATTCAGCTATTAACAGACCAATCTGCCAATGACTTCATATAACAGAGCATTTCAAAATCCATCCTTTAGATCACAGGACCACAGGATAATTCAGTCTGGCAGAAACCACTGGAGGTCTGTCATCCAACTCCCAGCCCAAAGCAAGGTCATCTACAAGGTCATACAGGCTGCACAGGGTTTTGTTCAGGTGGGTCTTGAAAACCTCCTGCCATGTAGTCTGCACAGTCTTCCTAGTCAACCTGCTCCACTGACTGCCTGTACTCACAGGAAAAAGTTTCTTATACGCAGTCCGAACCTCTCTTGTTCTGACACATGCCCATTGCTTCTCATTCTGTCATGCACCTCTGTGAAGAGCTTGGATCTGCCTCCTCAGTGAACACTCCATAGGTACGAGTAAGGCAGCTGCTGGGTGTCCTCACAGCTGTCTTTTCCCCTTTTCAGACTGAACAAGCCCTGGTCCATCAGCCTCTCTTCACAGGGCAAATGTTCCAGTCCTTGACCATCTTGGTAACACTATGTTGAACTTTCTTCAGTTAATTGAAATCTTTCCTGTATTGGTGTGCCCCAAACTGAATGTAGTACTCTGGATATGATCTAGCAAGCACAAGCAGAGGTGTATAATTCCTTCATTTGGTCTACCAGCTGTTCCTGTTCACACAGCCCAGGATGCTGCTGGTTGTCTCTGCTGCCAGTTCAGGCTGCTGGCTCATGCTCAGCTTTCTGCTGGCACAGAGGTCCAGGCTTTTTCCATCAGAACTGCTCCCCACCAAACTAGCAGTCCCCAGTCTATATTGTTAGCAGCAGTTTTTCCTTCCAAGAGGTAGGAAATGGCTGTCCCTTTTCATAAAGTTTCTGTTGGACCATTCTTTCAGCCTGTCTAGGTCTCTCTAGATGAAAGTCCCACCATCAAGGGTATCGAGTGTTTACCCAATTTGGTGTCATCTGCAAACTTGAGCATGCCTCCTCGAGGTCACTGTCTAAGATGTGAAACAGGACAGATCCCAGGATGAAACCGAGTGGTATTCCACTTGTTACTGGCATCCAATCGGAGTATGACTCATTACATAACTCTCTGAGCCTTTTTTTCAGCCATTCAGACAATAATGCCCTAATTTGGACATAAAAAAAATGAAAGAGACAATGTCAAAAGTCTTGCTAAAGTTAAGGTAAATGACATCTACTAACCTTACTTAACCCACTGACCTAGACATTTTAACTTGGATGGTAATCAGACTGGTTAGAAATTACTTACCCTTGGTAAATCCATGATGACTGTTCCCCAACACCATTTTTTGTTTTATACGCCCAGAAACATGTACCAAAGTGGATTGCTCCATGGAACTGAAGATTGATCAGTCTGCAGTTTCTTGGTTTGATTACTTGGTCTTTTCTGAAGATGGGTGTGACATTTACCTTTCTCCATTTATCAGAGATGTTCCTGGGATTTCCATAACCTTTCAAATATGATAGACAGTGGCCTTGCATGGACATCATCCAGTTCTTCCTTGAATGCTCCCACGGACTTGTACCCGTCCAGTTATCCCTGGCTTGATCTACACCCACTGCTGGTTGCTCTCCTCCTTGAACCAGCCCTGCCTCTAAGTGCAGGGGTCTGGGAGACCTTTAATGTAGTGTTAGGAACAATTCTTTTTGTCCTTTTAATCCTTATAGGTTTTGACTCTAATTGAACTTAGGTTTTCCTGACCCCACTGCTTCATGCCTGGGCAGCTTTTCTGAATTCCTCCTTTATAGTCTGTTCCTGCTTGCATCATCAGTAAACAATGTGCTCCATTTTAAATTGGAGCTCTGACATGAGTTCTCTGCCTTGCTCAGAAGTTTGTAGCCGAGTGGTGCAGCTACAGAACACCGCTGTTTCTGTCTTGCAGAACAATTTTTACTGCATAGAAGTCTCCCTTTATTTCAATGCGTCACATGCAACAATTCTTCCTTTAGCACCTCTGTATTTCTTGTAGCATAGCCAGCCATCTAAAGAGGTATCTCCAGAATCACTGAGTTGTGAACAAGTGGGACTATCGTTTACCTACACAAGCTATGAGAAGCCTATTAACCTCTTCTACAGAACTGAATTTCTGACAACAAGTGATAGAATGTACTTCACAACAATATGCTATTTTAAAGCAGGGCACCAAGATATAAGTACCCAGAAATCCAAGCATTCCTACTAAGCAACATGTGCACACAAACACTGGAATAAACAGAAGAGAAGAAAAATAAAGCCTCCCTATCAGTACTGTTCCCTGATAGGAGGAACAGTACAAGCAGTTTAACACCAAATTAGCTACTAGAAGAACCTAGTAGTTAACTCCTTAGACAGAAATGGGAGGAGGGTTGTGGCAATTTTTCAAAAGTGTCACATTTAAATGGATCTGAAAAACATTACTAATGTCTAAACTATTTTCTTCATTTCTTGGGTAAAGAAATTCTGTGTAAGAAATTAGATTTCTCAGCTGACTGAGACACATTTTAGAGTCTACAGAGAGGTAGAACAAAATAACACCCTTTTTCTCCCACTAAACACAAGAAAAAAACACAGCATTGGCTGGCAATCTTCAGAGTCCTCTGACAGATACCACACCTTTATAAGCAGGAACTAACTCAGGAAGATCCTCCATTGTTCTGATGTCACAACAATCCAAATATTTCCATGCTTCTTTGCTGCCCATTTTGGGTGATGCATTTTTGTCTAGAATAAAGCTTAAAAATATTGAACTTTATACAAATAAAGTGAAAGCAGTTTGGTTTTATGCCATGTTAAATTTGATACTTTGTTGTGGTTTAACCCTGGCAGGCAGCTCAGTACCACACAGACACTCACTCACTTCCCCCAGGTGGGATGGGGGAGAGAATCGGAAAGGTAAAAGTGCGAGAACTCATGGGTTGAGACAAAGATAGTTCACTAGATAAAGCAAAAGCCATGTGCTCAAGCAAAGCAGAAGAAGGAATTAATCTGCTACGTCCCACTGCCAGGCAGGTGTCAGCCACTTCCCAGAAAGCAGGGCTCAGCACGTGGAATGGTTCCTTGGGAAGACAAACACCATCACTCCAAATGTCCCCTCCTTCCTCCTTCTTTACCCCAGCTTTTATTGCTGAGCATGATGCCACTTGGTGTAGGACATCCCTTTGGACAGGCCAGGCCAGCTGTCCTGGCTGTGTCCCCTCCCAGCTCCCGGTGCACCCCCAGCCTCCTCGCTGGCAGGGCAGCACCAGGAGCTGGAATGTCCTTGGCTCTGCATGAGCGCTGCTCAGCAACAGCTAAAACGTCAGTGTGTTATCACAACTATTTTCATCAAAAATCCAAAATGCAGTATCATGCAAGTCTTTACAAATAAAATTAACTCTATCCCAGCCAAAACCATGACATACTTCTAGACTCTTCCTGTCACTGTAATCTGTGTGATTTATTGTAGTAAGGAACACAAATTCAGGGAGATGGAAAGAAATCCTAACAGCAAGTTTGTGCTAAGTCTACTGTTATCACAAAGAACAGTTTTTCCTAAGGAGACTGCCTACAGCTAGATAGGTTTCATCTAAAATTTAATATCAGCTTTTATGATAGAAAGGGAAAACTGAAACAAAATGAGCATAAATGAAATAAATTATACAAAAATTACTATAATTACGAACATCAAAGTTACTTATCAAAACTTCATCTTCTTTATGCTAATTATTTTCCCAACAGATTATTCTGAATAGGATGAAGCCATCTCACTTATGAAAGAAAACTAGTGTTTTCCTGTTCCCTGATAATTAGTCATTCATATTTAGATAGCCTTCATTCACTGCTGCACAGGTGCCTCAACCTTTGCCTTATAATGTTGAGCTGTATTTAAAGAAATACTCTTTGAATACTTCTAAAGGAATAATAAAAAAACTGTATTTACAGCTTAATCACCCTGCATCTCTCCAAACAAGAGACCTGTCATGTGAAATTCATCTGTTTTGTCAAAAGCATGCACAAAACAGTTCTGACAGACTAAAATATGGCAAAGTTGTATCAGCAAGCCTGCTTCACCAGCCCTGTTAATTTAACACCCTATTCAGAAAATATTCAATTTCCATGGCTGCTGGCCATGAAATTTCAGTGAACTTCTATGGGTTGGCACCTGCAATCCATATAATAAATTTCTGTCTTCCTGATGGCAAATATGTTAACTGCTCACTATGACTCTCCAGCAGAAGCATGTCCTATTCACATATCTATATATAGAAATCAGTATTACGTGTCCATCAGACTTGTAGACTTATGTTTGGATAGACCACAACTGATGACATATGAGTTGGAGGAAAGTCCGTGAAGAATGATGGAATTACAGATGTGCTCAGAGATGCCAACAGGAGAAATGTTCCCTGATAAACACATTCCCATTTGTGTGGACTCTGAATAAATTATTTACTTACTGCTATAATAAGAACTAGCAACACTTTTACAATAAATAAATAAAAAAGCTCCAATATCTTCTGTGCTACTACATGGCTTCATGGGCAAAGTAATGCAGCTGTGTAACCTATTCAATTATCACTGCATCATCAACCATAACACACCTTAATCTCCCACTGATACTGATTGGTGCATCAGGAATGATTTAGTCTATACAGTGAGTTCACAGAATATTAAATAAGGGAAGAAAAATTCTAAACCACCAAGCTATTTATTTTTACCATCTCAGTCACAAAACATCTCAAAATCTCAAATATGATCAATTTTAATCATAAATTTCTAAACAAAAGAATTCAACGCTTTAAATGAAAACTGTCATGAGATTTTTAATTCATAAGATACAAATTTCAATATTTTCACTATTTAACATGATTCATGATTAAAATTCAATGAAATAAACAATGAGATAATAGTCTGATATTTCAGTCAGCTACCTAATTGAGTGTCATCCATGAACAGAAAAAGAAATCGTCAATGAAACATGTATCACTACTTTTAATTAAAAACAAACAAACAAAATCCACCAGGATTAACTGTATCCCTGAAAATACATAGTAAGCAGATCAGGCCAATTTACGAAGCAATGGGAAGAGCTACAAGAGTTTATCACCAGATCACATTGGCTGATCTACAGTTGTGCTCCCAGTTCAGTATTGTTAGATCTTTGCAGTTTTATGGGCCATTTAAAAAATATTAAAATAATTGATCAGACAATAAAGCAAATATAATTGCTTGATTGCTGGAATAGGCAGGATGATTTTTTTCTACTGTTTATTTAATCCAGATTCTTGAATTCTTAGTGTTAGACATATTCAACGGGGTGTCTATAGTACAGGTTTTATGGTAGAGAGTACTTAAATTAAACCAGCTGATTAAAAAGCTAGAAACTACCTAGCCAGAAGAACAGAAAACTTGGCATGGACTAGTTTGTCATGTAGAAATTAAAAAATAAAAAAATAAAAAAAAATGCTGACTTCCTTTACTTTCCTCCATTCTTTTTTTTTTTTCCTTTTTTTTTTTTTTTTTCCATCTTATGTTTTTTGCAGCAAGTACCTGTATTTCAGACGACCCTTTTGGGTGTTCAGAAGGGTTTCTGTTAACAGAACTCCAACAGCCTTAAGCCAGGATAACAAAGAACTGCCTGAATTACCTCCTTTGCTAGTAAATATTAAAAGGGATGAGAGATGTATGTGCTGTTACTAAATTGATCTCAGTTGATCTGATCACCTTAAGGAAAGGATATAATTGTTGGATGTACTTATTTTTATTACACCTCTAAACATTAAGAACCGTTTGTATGTGATTCCAGCAGACCATTCCTTGTTACACATAGAAGAGCTATACTTTTTTCTTGACCATCCTCTCAGTGTCATTTGACTGGCTACTGAAATATTAATGACTAGCAAAGTACAATTGGAATTGCAAAGTTTTACACCAGGAATGTTGAATCATGATCTCTAGAAGATGTCTATCTATCTCTTTCAGCCAAGATATATTGGCTTGCCAATAGCTATCTCTCCACTTGAAACCTTTCATTAACCATTTCACAACATGGCACGCTAAAAATAAGTAATAGGAAACCCATGGAATAATAAGAGTAAAGAGAAGGACTTGAAGATGAAAATAGAGTTAAAAGAGGTAGTAAGAAAACAGAATGACACCATACTGGCACTGCTGAAGTGCAAGATGGTGACAAAATCAGGAGAAAGACTTAAGAAGAAAAAAAATAAGAACGGAGAAAAGTAAAGGAAGTCAGTAACTTGGACATCTTTCTGTCATTTGACATGGAGCTCTCATCACGTTTCTATTGACACTATTGAACAGCTCTTGAGCTTTTTGTTATACAGGGAAAACCTGGCCACTGTCTCTGCTAGTACCCTGAAGAAATCTCACTTTGCAAACCATTCAGATGAAAGAGACCACTCAAAACCACATCTATTTTTTTTTTTCAACCTTCCTACACATAATGATGAACTCCTATGATGAATTACACATCTGTATTACTCTTCTGAGCAGTGCACACAAGAATATTGAACAGAATATTGCAAACAGTGCAGTGAGTTATTCTTGGAACCAGAAGAAAGCTTTCATTTTCTATAATGCAATAAAATATATCAGTGCTTGCACTTCAGTCAAAATATCATAACCAGGCCTTAAGTCTTTTTTTTTTTTTTTTTTTTCTTTCCTTTTTAAGCTATTGGAAAATGATCAGTGTGCTGAAGCTCTATTCTGACTTTTTTTCCTCACTAATTTGGCCTCATTTCAGAACTGCAGATTGCTTGTGCCAAGATTTTATACACTGCTTTTTTTTTTTTTTTTTTTAAACTGTGCCACTAAAAATGTTTTTCATTTGAAGTCTTAAATTTATTACTTTCAGTGTCACTTAAAGGAATAAATCTATCATAGAGTAAGGTACAAGTCAATAAAGTAACGTACATACATGAAACAAACTTTTTACCAGCTACGGTACTATTGTACAGATAATAGAATTCTTTGAAATATAATATAAGGTAATATTTTAAACTGTAATAATTTCTGCAGTAAGCCAATAAAACTATGGTTTTATGCTCTAATAAAGGCCAGTTTTAAAATATCCTAAGAAACCTTAGACTCTTTTAACCTTTGAATTAATTGCTCCTTTGAGTTAAGTTGGAAATATATTTTATCACTTTTTTTTTTTTTTCTTCTTCAAAAATGATGGAAAAAAGTCTCTGTAGTTAGTAGAGCTTCCACAGAATATCTGTAATGAAGATCTCTACCTCCTAATAGACTCAAACTCACTGAAACTGTACGGTTTCATAAAATAATTATTTGGAGGTAGAAGTAGAAGTAAAATATGTACTGACAAATACAGTTCATCATCTTACTTATCTGGACAGCCCACCTTAAGCCAGAATGAGCTGTGCTCAAGCCAGAACCTTACATTAACAGACCGATCTTTTGACTACCTAATGCAGTTGGCAGGAAGGTTTAACTGTATTTTTTCAAACGGTTTGCTGGGAAATAAAAAAGCCCAGACAGCAAAGGGATCTATTTTGTGGAGTTAGCTCTCAGTGTGTGGGCTGAATGTTTGGCTAGACAACCTTTAGGCTGGCTTCTGTCAAAAATTTTGATGGAACCATCAAGTTGTCCACGCGAGCATAATACCATCTGCAGTGGGCATTACAATTGTATTAAAAAATAGTCAGATGAATAGGTGTAGATATATTTCTGAAGTTACGATAAGACAGATTCACCTCTTTTTATTTCCTTTGCCATGTAGGCATTTTCATTTCATTTTTCATATAGAACCTCTTAAAGTTTTCTTTAAAACAGTATATAAGGAATAATATGCAAGACTTTGGTATTGTAAACAGCTTCTCCCAGACAAGCCATATGTCCATGCCACACCACACTGATTTCAGACTTCTGTGTATGCTGTGAGTCAGTGACTTTATGATCAAATTTACTTTGTTCATATGCAAACTGGTGTTTTGTTTATATTTTATTACCACCAGCTTTGTCATACCATCCTTAAATCTGAATACCAAGCTACTTTTTTTTCCCCATTCATGTATTTTTCCAGTAGCGACGAGATCTCCAAGGGCCTAATTTCACTCACGCTTCAAGTGGCATGAGTCCCACTTCAGGAAGCTTAGATTGAGTTTACTTGCTCAAATGACATGCTGCACAAGTTGCAGTATACAATTCTAAAAAAAAAAAAAAAAAAAAAAAAAAAGTTACCATTCACTGGCTAATGTTATGGAAGGAGCTGAGGTAGGAAAGTGACCACAGATATTTGAATACTGAGCAGCTAACTTATGAATGCTGTAAATATTCTTTTTTTTTTTTTTTTTTTCCATCACTGAAGGCAATAGGAAAACAGAACTGTTTTTACTACCTCATCTATTTGCTGAAGAGTTTGCCAAGACTTCCAAGTGTCTGCTGATGTCCCAGTGACAGACAGGTCAGAAGACTAATTACCAGCCACCCCAAATGGTAGCAGAAAGCAGACATTTTCCTCTTTCAGGAGAAAGGAGGCTGATTAATTTGCAGATGAAATTTATCAGAAGAGAGTATTTTGCTCTAATGCTCTGCTTCAACTATGACAGTGAAGTACAATGCATTAGCAAAGACAAGAGACACAAATTGCTAATGATAAAAAAAAAAAGAAACAAAATCATCTTCAGAGTCTCTATACAAACTAAGATACTCATCATCTCTTCTCTGGAATGATTTGTGCACAGCATTATTGTTTGCATTGCTAAATTGCCCACAAAACCCAGCCATTATTGTTAGCACCTGTGTTAGTATGTTCTAGAAGGAAATTGTGCCTACCTCAGATGGAAGTCTACTTCAAAAACAAAACACAGACAATCAAATTCCACAATGCGGGAGAAAACAGAAGTGTAGTCCCTCTCAAAGACTGGCCTTGGTAACAAAATTATTGTTTCTTGTCATCTTTTCAGTTAACTATTGTTAGAACAAGAATGACAACAGAAGCCCATCTGACAGCCTTTCTTCTGAATGCTAACACAGTGTTACCACACTCTGGGGGACTAGGTATCCAGTTGGCTGATTACATATTTCATGTATTTTGCTCCCATAGGTTTATACGTTTTTGAGGCAGAATAAAGGAGGCTTGGTTATTACTAAGGTTAGGCTTTGATTAGCTAACAGAACAGAATGCATTATTACTGACTTACTAGGGTTGCACACAATACCTAAAAACTTCCATCAGATGACACCAGCTGACAGGTAGACAGTAACCCAGCTGACATTGGGAAAAAGCCTTCTTTAGTGGATGTAAGGATGTTCAAACTTCAAAATAGGCAACAGGTATTTGCCAAAATATTTGACATATATCTTGATATGTTTTCCTGGATTCAGACCTTAAATAAAAGACCTTAAATTCACAGCTTTGTGAAATGGTACAGTGTGAGTGAACTTCAGAAAAAGAAATATGCAGAGATAAGCAAGTGTGTAAAGGAGGAGAGCAAAAGGGCAATAGAAAAAAACTGTGAGAGAAGAGGATAATTGAAATAGGACCTAATTAGTCTCAGTTTGTCAGTAATTATCGTGGCCTGAAATGTAATGTACACGTTGAACATTATCTCTAGGCAAATTTAAAACAAGAAAGAGAAGAGAAAGTGATTTTTGTCTGCTAAGCACAAGACAGATGTACAACAGACCTTCAGCACCTCAGTGGTATGCTGCAGTTCCAGGGCACACTTGGGAAGTAAGCACAAAAGATAGTTTGACCCAGTATCAGCAATAAGACATTGTGCCTTGCAGGTCAGGATGCTTACAAAATGCTGCAGCATAGATTTCTCAGCAGGAGAGAGACAGACTGGCAATAGTACCCTCCCAATCCTCATTTCAACACTCAAATTCCAGACTCTGTTCCCTTGCAATTCCATTTGAAACAAACATGAGACTAAAAGTTTTCCCCCAAAAAGGCTACATGTGCTATCTATCAATACCAAAGCAATTTTAGTTTCCTATAGGATCTTCCTGTTCCCAATCTCCTGCAACTGTACTCTGTGTTTAATCTTTGTCATAATACTCTCCCCCGAATTTGGCCACTAACAAGAGCAGAGGTTCAAAAATGGTCATTCACTTCTGAAAGGAAAAAGTTCACTTGTTTTGATTTTCTTTGTTGATCATTCCACTGCAATGCTGAATTTCAGGCTACAGATTTTTTTTTTTTTTTGAATTAACTAGAAGCAAGGTGTTATTAGTCAGGTCTGAAATGAAATCAAACCTTTGCATTTATACATTTGCAGCTTCAAATTATTTTTTTTGTTGTTGTTGTTCTGAATGTTCTCATTCACATTTCATTTTAGGACTTCCAGGTGGAAAAATTAGACTGTTTCTCCAAGGGGAAAATTCTGCTTTCTGATCAAGTCTACCCCAAATTGTAAAAATCAAATCCACAGCACGCAGAGAAGTCTCTGTTCCAGAAAAACACCTTCCCTAACTCATGTACTTATTCTGACCATTTAGTTCACCTTTGTTCTCTTCCTCTATTTCACAAAGATGACGTGAGTAATGATTATTACATTAGCTCTGGTACCATGAATGCTACAGCAGACTAGCAGCATAATTGTCTTCCTCCCTGGAGAATTGGTATTTTTATTCACAGCACAAGAAAACCAAGTTTGAGAACAGAATATTTTCCCCCATTTCTGTTTCTTTATTTGGTGTTTTGATGCAATAAATTGATTAGGTAGACTAGACATAGTTTCATAATCCTGTTCTGAGCTTACCAGAATTAATTATGGTTCACATAATACTATTCAGGAAGTATGTTTTAAAAAGCAGAATACTCATTATGATATAATTTTCAAGGATGCCGTCCACAGGGTATAATTCTCAGCAGTTATGGGGACTGGTTCTTGCATATTGCAGAAGGGCAAGATAGTTAGCAGGTGGGGATTTAGCCAGTAATGCCAGTTGGTGCAATGTGTGGTCCTGTGTGAGGCTGTCACAGCATAGTTCTTCCTTCTCCCCCATTAGATTAAATTTCACCTGCCCTGGCTACAAGTACCAGTATTACACCAATGAATGCTGATGAGGTTAAATAGCTAAATAACAGCATTTCCACTGTCTTTAAGACATTTGGTGCCTGGTCTTCAGCACAGTCCTTTGCACAAGGCTTATGACAGTTTTGATCTAATTCCCTAGACTCAGATAACACAAAGTCAAAATAAAAGGTACATGAAAATGTATTTGTCTGGAGACCTCTTTAGTAGCTCATTTGCTGTTTTGTGAACAATTCTCAGCATCCACAACTGAAGTAACTTGACAGCTGCACTTACAGACTGTGAAATTGTGGTTTCCTGTTCATCTTTTCCAGCTTACTTTTAATACTGCGCTTTTATCTGATGTGTCCTTCAACTAAATAAGGGGAAAACCTCTGATCTTGTTAATGCACAAACACAAGCACATTCCACAATGGACTTATCACACTCAAAAATTCTTTATGATGTCTAAATTTATTCTCGAGATGAATGCGGAAGGGTTTTCTCTTACTGAACTCTCTCTAAGCCCTGAAAGGTAGCCATAACTCTCATCCTTTCTATTACAGCATTCTCACTAAACTTATCATGTTTATCAGTGAGTCAAGAGTGTACTTAACGTACTAAAGCAGTACAAAAATTCTGAGCTTAGTACAAAAGGCATGATTCCTCAGGATGATCCTTCTACAACAGATGGATTTAGTGAGTTCAGAGAACCATTTCAGTCCTGCAATTACAGAGATAAACTTATCTAAAGCTTAAGCTCAAAGACTGGGAAACCCTTTTCTAGGGTTTCTTCTTCTAACATAATTACAACATTTGCACACTTTGCTACTTCTCAAACAGAGAAATGATCATAGTTGTCCCTATATGGACCCTGCTGTTGTCCTTGCAATGTTTTGGTTTCTGTAGTAATACACCTGGAACCACACCTGTTGCACACCTGAAAAAAATACATAGCCGTTAAAGATGGAAACGCTTTAAAGTCATTAGAAGGGGTAGGGTATACAAATCACTACTGAAGGTGAAGTAGTTCCCACAATAGTGGTGTATAGATAAATGTAAAAAGATTTTCAGAAGCTATGATGTTGTACCATAGAATCATAGACTCATAGAAACACAAGGTTGGAAAGGACCTACAAGATCATCTAGTCCAACCGTCATCCTATCACCAATACTACCCATTAAGCTACTAAATCATATCTTGTCCAGTTGCTTCTTGAACCCCGTGAGGGATGGTGACTCCACCACCTCCATGGGCAGGCCGTTCCAGTGCCTGACCACTCTTTGAGAGAAATTTTTTTCCTGATATTTAATCTAAATCTCCCCAAGTGCAACTTGTGGCCATTTTCTCGAGTCCTATCATTAGTTATCTGAGAGAAGAGGCCGACCCCCTCATCACAACTTCGCTTCAGGAAGTTGTAGAGTGCAATGAGGTCTCCCCTGAGCCTCCTCTTCCCCAGACTAAACAATCCCAGCTCCCTGAGGCACTCCTCATACGACTTGTGTTCCAGACCCCTCACCAGTTTTGTTGCCCTTCTCTGGATATGCACCAGGGCAAGACATATTGAACAAAAGTAAATATGTAAGTTTATATTTATAAAATAAATATCATTATATTGAACAAAGTAAAGTTAGACAGTGATGATTCATGTCCTTTCCATCAAAATTTAATAAATGGATACAGAAATTATATTGATTTTCATGAATATGCGAGTAGATTTGAAATCTGAAAATTTAATAAAATATAAATTATGGAATATGGAGCAGGTGTGATAATCTCATAATAGGAGGAAAAATCAATTATTTAGAGAAAGTATGCTAGATTTTGAAAGTTTATTTTGACACACTGTCACGACAGGGTTGCTTTTGTTAAACACATGTTGACAAAATTCTTGTGCCATTAGGATTCTCTGAAGTCTTTACTCTAACCATAGAAAGCCCTAATGTGGAATATGTAATTTGTCACAAAGAGAAAATTGTCATTGTGAAAGTAGTAATGTGAGAAGGGTAACTTCAGTCAATGCAACAGAAATAAGAAAGAAAAACTAAGTATCTGCAGTTTTTAAATAAGAACTTGACAATCAGCTACCAGATTCATTGCATTTAGAATCATCAGGTGAAAACGATTTTACCAAAAGAGATTTTCTACATAATAATTTCCTCTGAATTTACTTTTTTTCTTTTTTTTTTTCAACCAATATGCCTCCACAGATTGCTATTTCTAATAAAGATTTATTCTAACTAAATCATTTTGTTTTGTTATAAAACAAAAGTGAAACCTTTCAAACTTGTAACTCAAATACTTTTGTTTTGTTTTTATTTTGCTTTCTTTTACCAAAAAAAAAAAAAAAAGAGAGAGTATTTTTCCAAAGTTACTTTGGTTGGTTTCTATGATAACTACTATGATAACTACCACAATATATTATTAATAAAGGTCTGAAGATGCAAGCAGACCATCTTGGTTATTTGTATCTATGTCACAGAGCCAAGTCACAAAGCTTAAATATGGAAAACACTCAAGCATCAGTAATCCAAGTGTTATTTAGAGGTCAAGAAGATGCAAAATGGTGCTTAACAGTCTCCTTGTTTCCTGAACTCTGCAAACTGGTTGGAGAGCTTAATAAGGATCTTTTCCATCTTTTGAAAACAGCTTAATTTTCTGAAGTTTTACATTGTTCATTTCTGTTTTATTTCTCTTCCCTTCATGTCCCCAGAAGATGGCAGTATAGGACGCTTAAGGAAGTAGTAGTAGGTCAACATTTTTGTCCAATTTCCATCAGAAAATGTGTATTTTTTCCATTTTTTTCTTTTAAATTAGATTTATGTCATGAATATATTCATATTAATTACAGAGGAATTAATCCATTTTCCAGAAAGCTTTCTTCCATTCTCCAGAACCTTGGAAATTTCATCTACCCATACACATAATGTACAATCACCTGGGAGCACCAGTGAAGATATTTGTGGAATATTACTTCTGGTAGTTTACCTCTCCTAGACGCACACCCCATATTAATGCAGGCCACACAATTAAGACTCAGCTTCCCACAAGTCTACAGGCAATTCTGGACAGATCATGTGGCTCAAGACAATCCTGGTTATGGCTCCATCAGATCATGGCAACGTGGGAACTATCTGAGATGTCTGGGGACTGTTTGGTTACATCACATCAATCTACATCAAAAAGATATGGAGTCCATGTTATTTGTAGAAAGAAGATTCACAAGTCTTGCATCATTCAAGTCAGCATGAAGTCTTTCATTGGCCTTAAAGCAAGTAGGATAAGATTTGTAACACACACGAGATCATAATAGGATACTTTGAGAATTTTCAGTTTTTCTTTAGATCAAAAAATTATATTTAAGCTGTTTGGATGCTCAGAACTTTCTAAATACAGTTCCTCCTGTAATAGACAACTGAATAACTCATTTATAACCTTTTATTTCAAGATGTAGAGTGAATGGACAACTGGGGCAGAACACTTGAGGAAAAACAAGAAAAACAAAATTTTAATTACAAATCCATTTACACTCAGGTATTCCTACAGCACTACTTGTAAACATTTGCAAATTCTCACTGATTATAAAGATAGTTTGTTTTTAATTTATTTTCCCTAACATGCTTGGGAAAATTTTTGAAATACAGTGCCTTACTGTACATGCAATTTAGCTCACAGCTTTACTGATGGCTTTTAACAATTAGACCAAACCCAATCTTTTCCTGAGCTAATTCAGCACCATGACATATATAGACAATTCTGCCAACTAAGACCACTACTTCTAGGACAGTTGCAGTGCAGACACTTGGCTGCAATCCCTTTGTACATTTCACTAAGAAACTCTCTCATGTTTTCTGTATTAGGCAGCTGGAACAGCCACAAACACTAAGATGTTTTGCATTTAATGCTTTCATCAATTTTGTTCCCTTGTCAGAAAACAGAAACATACACCTTGTATATGCTAAAAGTTTTTCTGTCATCTATGGTTAAATAGCCTCATATTTTCAGTGCTTTTATAAAGGAGGATGTTGTTATTAGTATTCCCTTGCTATAAAGAGGAAAGAGAACCAGAGAACTGCATGCAACAAACACTTGTGGAATAGAAGAATAGAAGTCATGACAACTGAGGAGGATATTAAAAAAAAAAATCAGTCTGAAGGAAAAGATTCAACTAGTAAGAGATTATGAAGTATTGGAATGGAATCATCTTCCTCTGTGGGAAATTTAGTCCTAACCAGAAGAATGGTTAAGCAGGATGTATGCAATAAAGAAAATCAAGAAATCCCTAGATAAAATTGGATGGTTCTGTTGGGAGTAGGATTGGTCAACTTTATTGAAAGACAGAAGAACAGACTGGTTTTATGGTAAAATCCATGGAGAATCTACAAAGGAAAAGGAGAATCTACAGAGAAAGAAGAGAAAAATAGCCTGATATTCATATTTTAAGATAAATAGAGATGGGAATATGACTGCAGTCATTATGTACTTAACAATCATAAAGATACATTCCTGCCACTACACCCTGCCCTGAAACAGACACATTCTTCATCTTTTAATAAATTGTTTAATTGTATGTTCTCAGTTTTCAGCTTTCCTCTCCCCCAAAAAACAACCCAACCCAAACAATCAAACAAAAACACTTAAAAAGTGGTCAACTACTCACAATTAACCTCTTGGCTAAAGTTAAGTTAGCAAGCTATAGCAGTCTAACATTCCTGATCATATCAATTATGTCTTTAACTCTCTCTAGATTCCAGCACAAAGACAGATACGTGATCTAAATGAAATGATCAAATTTTTCAGTTTTATTACTGTAACAGCTTATACAAAATACAGGAAATAATAGGTTTTTTTGCTTTGTTTTGAGACAGGTAACTGTTTACAGCACTTCATTACTTTATAGCTAACATCACTCTACCTGGATAGTAGGGCGTATTATACTCTAATATCTTATATATATGCAAGTATAGAATTTACAACAAAATATTACTTTATATTAGCATATTAGTACAAATATGTGTGCAAGTATATTTGTATACATATATATTCTCTAACTCTTGATGCAGCTTAGGTCTCGCTGAAACAAAGTACTAAAAAAACCCCACACATTTTCAATCTTTTTCTCCTACTGAAACAAACATAATTAAACAACAACTCTAACAGAACAGTCAGATCACAATAATGTGATCTTTCAGAGATGAATGGAAGGTTTTTTCTTGCTGCTCTTAGGAATAATCCCAATTCATATGATCAGTTCTTCTGAAGTCTGAGCCTTTGCAAAGTGCTAACCTGCATGAAGTTAGTAAACTCCAAATAGACTTGCAAGTCTGATTTTATACTCACTTTTAACCATTTTTTGTTCTATTTTAATATAATTACTCATTTAATTTTCTTTCACCGAGCTACGAAAAGTAGCTAACTTTTAGTGTTGGTTAAGTAGCATATTTACTTCACCAATGTGTTTGTTAGCTAGATTTTGAGAAAGAGAATCCAAACATGTTCAAGGGACTTAGTGTCCTTTGCTTGGGAAGGTGATTGCAAAAGGTTAAGAGTAATCATCAATTATCTTGCCCTGTGGACTAGCCACATGGTGAAAGCTTTGTCAGTGAGACTAACTCAGCAGTTTTGCTATATTCGTTCCCTAATATCTGAGTTGTTCTACAGCTAGTTTATAAAACTAAATATTAGGAGTTTACACCACATGCAGAAGAATAGCCAGGTGACTTCAGAAGGAACAATAAACACTGAAATCATTTTTCTGTAGTGAGTTTCCTCCAGGAGGTCATGAAGTATTTTCCATCTAATCCACTCATGGATACATCCTGTCATTTGGCATTCAGCCCTGGTTACCTGAAGGCATTCCAAGTTTGGAAACCTATGAAGCCATGGGTCAACTTGTGCAACATAAATTTTGACAAGAATCATTTTAATGAGCAGATATCCTTAAGGTATTCCACATATTTAAAGTCAGCGTATGCATCATATAAGTTTATTACATAGAGCTTTCATTGTAGTAAGTGTAACTGGCATTCTTGGCATGCCGGTATTTCTTTTTGCTTACTTTTAGCTAAGGCAAAATTCCCCAAATATTTGTTTTTGAAGTATTACCCTGGGTGACACACCCTCTTGCAATAAAAGTAACCTTTGCCAAATATTCTCTAGGAACAGAATCGTATCTTCTTTCTTTCTATAAAGCTATACAGTTCTTTCCAAGATTTTACCAATCAATTTTCTCATATAGGAACACCTATTTCTTAAATTTTTACATTTCTTTTTGTGTTGGTGATGTCAGCAAGTCTCTTTCCTCCCTCCTTGAACAAAACTTTCCACCCTTAATACAATCGAGGCTTTAATTCAACAACATAGTTTCATGAGATTATCCATTCTTCTCCTTAAAGATGAAGTAAAATCTACTGATCAGACTTTCTGGAGTATGATTTTGTATTTCATCTTATCTATTA
Source organism: Cygnus olor (assembly GCF_009769625.2). Taxonomy (NCBI): domain Eukaryota; kingdom Metazoa; phylum Chordata; class Aves; order Anseriformes; family Anatidae; genus Cygnus; species Cygnus olor. The sequence continues at coordinate 105,402,528 of NC_049169.1, forward strand.
AACTAGTTGCTTCAGGGTGTTTTTTGTGGGTTGCCTTTTTATTTTTATTTTATTTTATTACTTATTTTAAAGTGATTCTCAGCAAGAAGTTGCAGGGAAAAGGGGAAGAAAAGAAAGGAAGAAAACAAAACTATTTAGAGTAAGTAACATGATCAGATGGTATTTCTGGCTGAAGCTCAGTTTTGGACAGATGCATGAGAGCCAAGCCTTTAGAGTTCCTGGCATCCCCCCTATTGATTAGGCCTCATTGGGAATGCAAGAACTGTAGTTATATCTGGCATTCCTGCTTCTGCAATGTAGGGAGGATCACAAGATAGCTTAGCTAGTGAAAAAAGATACCAGTATGTCTTGAAGAAAATGAATTCTGCTTCCTGCTGAATCAGCCACCTTACCCCTGCAGAGTCTAATTAGCAAAACACTTGACAACTGCAACTGAATTAATCCCAGCTCTCCAGGAATTAGAGTCATGAAACATTGAGGAGTCATTGACACCCTATTACCACCATCTGAATTACTGAAAGTTATGAGTCCATGGTAGTTCTCTGAATTGAAAAAAGATCTATGACCAAGCTACCCCTTATTAGAGAAGTAATCTCCCAAGGTATAGTTAGCCGTAATAGACCTCGTATTTGGAAAATACCACCACCTCAAGAGAACAACTCCACAGAGATCACTTTTTTAGTGTCACATGTTAGGTTACAATAGCAATACAACATTTGGTTCAGCCTCTTCCAGAGCTTTAGCATCACAGCTTCTTTGATTCTGGTAAGAGAACTAGATCATCTTAATGAGCCACAATGTCTCATGTTTCAAATGAAACACTAAAAGGCCAGTAAAGGAGGCAGGGAACACCACAGGTATGGAAATGTATGACAGAAATGGAAGGTGATCATCTTACTGTGGAAATACTGTGCATTTTCCTTAATCAGAGCACCAAAGGTTAGGTGTGTTTGGAATAACAAGTCTATGCTATTGCCTTATTTGTGGCTAGCTCCCAACCGAACTCCAAGTATTTCCCCCTCCATCCCCATTCCCCTTTCTCAAGTTGTATTTATAAAAGCAAGCCATCGTCATTACAGAAACCTTTAATTTTAAACTGTATCTATACACAAAAAGAGCAGATGTATACAAGTCTGATATGCTGGCTGCTCAGACAGAAAAGCTGTGATCCAGCTGCTCTGGGATCCAGTTGCCAGCAGCTGAACCAGTAAGATGGTAGGACAGAAATCTGGGATCTTACAAGAATATCACCAGTCACCATCCCTTTTGCTTCCATCAAGGAGCAGCTTTCAAGAGTGTCTATTTTTGCAAGACTTCTGGTTGGAACAAAGCCAGGGCAGTGAAGGACAATTTTGTGAAGGAAAAGTGGTGGAGAGGAGGGGTGTGTGAATGAAATGGACGATTGGAAACAAGGGTAGCAGCACCTGTTAGTCTTCAGTACTGAAGCCTGAGAATCATGATATGGGAAACTTCTCATAGAAAGGAATTAAAGATCTAATGGATATGAAGTCCCTAATCTTTATCCTTCAGTTTCCTGGGGCTCTTGTCTACTGTTTGACTACAGCCTGCAAAGTAGAGATTTTGGCCTCTCTTTCCTCAAGGCTGGCCCGGAGAAGTCATGCTCCAGAGCATCATCCTTCCTCCCAGGAATAAGCAGAGCTCTTTCTTAGTGGAAACTTGGACTCAAGTGACAGAAGATCAAATCGGGTGCCTGCAAATGAGGATGTCATGAGCTGGGAGGCAATGTAAAATTTCAAGCTACCAGCCTTTGAAACACCAACAGGGAATTGCAGGTTAGAGATTTGGGGATTTCTGACTTTTGTTTCTATATTAAGGATGTAGGCCTTGCCAGCCTGGAACTTCAAGCAAGATTGACAAATACTACACCACTCGATTGTAAGGTAACCTTCTGGTGTTAGGCCTCTTCCTCTAAGGAATTTTGGACTGACCCTTATAGAAGGAAAACATTATTATTCCAGGAACCATATTTCTATTTTGATTTTTTTCCAAGTAATATTGTTTTTTCTGGCGAGAATGTCTGGATCAGAAGGGCAGCAAGTAAAACTTGAAATATCAGCTGCTGACAACCAGATGCAACAGCATCTGGAGCAACACAAAACAATTTATGCATATGTGTATTTCTGATGTCCTTTGCTCTTGCATTTCTGCTTTATTTGGTCATGACACTCCATAAATGTACAGTCTGCACAGTTCAGCCAGCAGAGATGTAAGAAATCATCTCTGCATTCACAGACATGTCTTGCACAGTGACTGCATCCAGCTTGACTTTAATTACAGATTGGTATGTTTTGACAGTGTGCAAGGTCTCCTCATTCTCCCTCTCTGTGTCATAGGCAAAGACATAGGGTAGGCTGACTAAGAGATGTGAGCTGATCTGTCCAAGCTAGGAGGAACAGACTGAAACTCCCAGATTTGGAATTACAAACTGCCAGCATCAACATTGTCTCTTTCTTCTTCTGCCTCCTGGAAGAGACAAAAACAGGTGCATTACAAGCTTCATAACACAATGCTATAAATTTGGTGAGAGTTCTTACTAACAAACTGAGTGATTTGCTCCGAACACATTAAGAAGCAGAATAATGCTGTGAAACAAAGGTGGCTTTTTTTTTTTTTTTTTTTTTTTTCTTTCCCCTACTCCAGTGAAGACATGCATGAGTTACTTGGGTCATTACAAAGTTGAGACATTGACAAAAGCAGACACTGAGTGACGGGCAGGATTCCTTGTTCTACTTAAGAAACACCAAGTCCCTCCCAAAGAAGGGGAGGGAGAAGACATCCTTACAGTCATAGCTGCCTGAGTACTCCCACAGCTTCGGCTGACATGTCAGGTGCCGTGTCTCAGCCCTAGGAGACAGCAGATCTAGGAAACGAAAATAGGCATATTGCTGGACTGGGATGAAAAAGAAAGGTGTGGCAGGGAACAAAGAAGGTTCTGCACTTGGCCATGTCATTGCTGCTAGAAGGAGATCGGCTTTAAGGGGCACTACATAATTTATTTCGTGGCGTTAAAGGGTATATGGAGTGCGATTCAGATTTATCAGGCAGAGTATGAACTGCAGCCTGGGTATCAGTAGAGGTAGGGAAATACAGTGCTCAGAGAACAGGATGGACTCAGAGTGGCACTGAAGGATACTTGTGGTAATGCTCACAGAGTTATCACATTGGGGTAACAGGATAAGGAGAAGAAGAACAGAATAAGCATTAGTAGACCTGAGAAAAGCAGAAGTACACTGCAAGAAGTTCCTTAAAAGGAAACAACTCTGCATGATCAAAACTAATATGTGGTACAAACTTTGCCTCTGACAGCCTAGACAAGCCTTTCAGTTGTGAGGTACAAATAACTTCATTGGTAAGAAATAACAGTCAAGCACAACTCACAGCTCAGGTTCTACAAGTGAAATACGGATTTGGAGGCTGCCAGGCAACCTCTATTGTTGAGCAGGCCTAATAGCACTCAACCTTTATTGATAACCAGATCATCCTTGAATCACATTTTCTTTTCAAATGCCTGAAAGCAGCTGAGAAAGGAAGCACGGGTATGTTGGCCTAGTAGTCATTCTTGAAGGAACAGATAAAGGTGTTGGGGAGAAATGAGACTATGACTAAAAAAGTATAAGATAAAATCTGTCTTCCGTCTTGCATGGTTGCATTTGCAAAAAGCATTTGATGGACACTCCTAACAAATCTGTCTCGCTCAATTGTCCTTACAATAGTATTTAAGAGTAAGCAAGAAAAACAAGGCCTGAAAATTTGATGAGTGAATCCTGTGACATTTCTGAATATACTTGCTACCCAGAAAGTCTACAGAAAATTCCAAACTGCAGAGATTTTGGTAAAATACTTGAGTGAAAGTTGAAATTAGCCAGTCAAAAGGGTCATAACAAAAAGGAAATGTGTGGTGCCTCTTTCATTCTAGGCATGGCTTATATAAATAATGCTGGTATCTGTGATATAGAGAGACCCTAGCATCCAAATGAGGTCCCATCTTTGTCCCTGACACACAGTGAAAACAGGATAACACAGTGAAAGAATAGTATTAACCTCAGTACTTCTACTCTCACAAATTTGCTACACAATAGTTGATGAATACCAATAATTAGGATTTAAGTTCTCATTCAGACAAATCAAGTCTAGATATATAGAAGCTAGTGTTCACTCAAAGACATGTAACAATCTCCTCTAGTCGAGGCCGCCAGGTCTTTGAAGCTGGACGCTTGCTGGGCACTAGCTGCTTTCTCTGAGAGGACAGAGAAAGAAGTGGCTAGAGATTTGATTTTACTGCAAAATCTGATGAACCACTATTTTTACCCAGAAAGACAAATTTTCTAACAGTTTTCACTTACCTCCTTGCCTTGAACATGTTTTCACAATAAAGCTTTGAAGTTGTAAAAATACTCATCTAGGTAGTTTAAAACAGGACTTACTGTCTCAGTCTGGGACAGAAATACTGTTCACTTAGAGTTAATATTTTGCATCTGGTTTGATAATCAGGCTTAATTAACACGCACAGACTTTCATTCCACTGATTATTCTGATCTAAAACCAAGAAACATTAATAAATTAGGTCTGTAGCCATGAAGAATTTGCTGAAGAAAAGCATATTACTTTTCTAGATACAAGATGTCATGATTTAAGAATGCTTAAAAATTCTGGGAACTCACAATTTTTGTGCTAATACGTAAAAATATCTTGTGGCCTTCAAGAGAGCCTGTTTATCTAAATGGTTTTGTTCATTTTTTAAAGCTACTTCTGCTATATATTATATCTAAATGGATTATAATCGAAGGAAATTAAATTACTTTAGTCCTCCTTGGCAGGACTTTGTGTAACTGTCAGTCGTACTGCATTGCATGTACAACCACGATGGTATTTCGCACTGTGCTATGCAGCACTATGCAGAAATACCTGAGTTAGCACTGAATTAGCTGGCTTCAGAGCTGGATAGATTAACGGGGGAACCGTGCCATTCTAACTGAGCACTGAGGTATCATAGCTCAAGCTAGCACCTCTCGCTGTCCCCAGCTGTGCAGATTGCTGTCTCACAGGTATTCAGGAAATTGGATTGTGCAGGGTAGAGGTACACTTTTGGACACTTGAAGAGCAAACAAAGTACATTTTCTTTCTTCTCCCCTTTTCTGCTCCTCTTTTTCTTTTGACTCACATCAACTTCAAAGGAGAATGGTACCTCGCATGATAATGAAGGGGTGTAAACGAAGTTTAAAATTTCTCTAATCCTTTCCTTCCTGTAGTATATCTTACATCTTCTCAATTGTTTTTAAGATCTGTACTGAATTATTTTTCCATAACTAAATAATAATAATAATAATAACCATTAAAATATAATGCTATTATAGTACCAAGTAAATTGGCAGGGGAAGCTAAGTAGCTTAAACTGTTTTTGGAAGCTAATGGAATATCAAATTGATAGAGCTCTAGCAGTGTTATTTGATAAATTGTCCACATGCAAGCTATTACACAGTAAATGTACAAAACTTTTTTCCTCCTACTTTCTCTTGTACACTGGCCCTGTATAGAGACTGCATCATCTGGGGTCATGGACAAATGGCCAGAAGAATTTTAGATATGAGTGGGTAAACTAAAAAGAAAATGAAAATAATTACTGATGAGAAATGAACAGTGTATAAATGTAACTCATAGTTTAAAAAGTACTTCAGGAAAATGAAGTATAAAACACTACCACTTTGGTTATTGATGAAAGAAAGGAACTTATAAACCACCTCAAAGGGTTACTATTCCGATGTAGCTTCCCCTTTTTGCCCTTCTAGGCTTGTTTGAAAATTGATTAGTGATACTAAATAGTACCTTTTTTATTATTTATTTATTTTATTTTATTTTATTTTATTTTATTTTATTTTGTTTTATTTTATTTTATTTTAATTTTATTTTATTTTATTTTATTTTATTTTATTTTATTTTATTTTATTGAATATTGGCCAAATCTGGTCTTTAAAAAAGTGTTTAAAAAGCAATAAGGAGAAACACATCAGCATTTTTAGATCATATTTATTTACAAATTCATACAATGAATACCATTAAGTTATCTAATGATTTGACCACATTATGGAATATAAGCACACAAGCTTACCCATTTTCTTCTGCGATAAGGCATATAATTTGTGTTAGACTAAAATTTTATTCAGAAAGATGCCTACTTATGATTTGAAGATAGTAATATTTTGAAAGCCTTATGTTCAGCTACTATCTTTCTTATTTTGTTTTCCTCAGACTAGGGAATAAAACCTTGCAATGTGACTAAATAGTGACACAAGACAAATGAGACTTTACATTTCAAAAAGTTGTTTCATGTACATATAAGGTATTAGGATTTTACCCTAACTTTTAATTAACTAAAGTTGTTTATGTTCTGGGTACAAGACCCTTGAAAACTACATTTTGTTGTTGTTGTTTTTTTTTTTTTTTTTTTTTTGAGTTGCAATACAATTATCATAATTTGTTAAAATTCTAGGCTGCTACTTGACAATGCCACTGTTGTGCACAATTCTGAGATGGGACATATATTAAGGATGAAACCAGAGTATCAACAGAATGAATGTATTGTAAAGACCATAAAACTGGTCCCAGCAGTGAGCAACCAACTGTTCCTCTTTTCATCATTTAGAAAGCCCAGATGAATGATGCAAATTCATCTTGAGTTGCCAGGTCTGGGAAGTAATTATTTTTAACTGAAAGTGGAATCACCCTTTTCTGAAAAAAGAAATACACTTCAACTATGAAAGAGATAAGGAGACATAGACAAATCAATGAGTACTTTCATACTGATGTGAATTGGTACTATTAAAGAAAACTCCTCTATGCAGCAACATAGAGCTCCATGCTTTTTTTTCTTTTTTTTTCTCAGCTCCATGCTTTCTTTCTTGAAAGTGGCTGCAAGAAAGATGAGGAAGAGCCTGGAAAGTTTCTGCAGATAAGACCTATGAAAATGCACTCTCACAGTACAACTGCCTGTATCTTTTTTTTTTTTTTTTTTTTTTTTTTTTAATTTATTTATTTCCAGGAGACTTGTGTGATGAGAAATGCAGCAAATATCAGCAGAATGCCAGGAACTGTCACTGCATATACCATTTTGGCTAATAAACCCACATAAAGCAAGTTTAAAAAGTGCTGCATAATTCACTAAAGACAGAACTTGTTTTATGCTTCTCTCTGCATGCTCTTAATTCCGCTGGAAAAGAGATGGTGGTGTGTATGCCTGGAGAGTTTCTTCAGCTGTGCAAACATATGAGCACTCCATTTCAGTGTTGCTTTAGGAACTAGTAATTTAAGACATTTTTGAAGAAGATCTTTTTGGTGTCTATGTCAGGCATTCAACATAAGATTCCCACAAGCTGTGCGTGTGTGTGTGTGTGTTCATTCCTTACTATTCATATAATTTCTGAGACAGTAGGAGGCTTTGCACTCTGGAAAACCTTTAACTTTTTTCTAATTTTCCCCACCTCTTTTGGTTGAACATCACTTGAGAATTCGGACAATTCAGTGAAACTTGAGCTCCCTTATATTTGCAACACTGGTGTAGGGGTGTAGGGCAAACATATGGGTCTGAAAGGCTTTGATTACCAAACTATTTTTTTTCAAAATTCTCATCACATTTATTATAAGTTTTTGGTTGTGCTCTTCTCTTTCTGTATACCATCAGCCTTACATAAAGAAAAAGCTGAATCTCATACACCATGGAGATCTCAAGTAACTTCTCCATTCCAGAACATATTTTTCTGTATGACCAGTCTGAGGTTGCTGCTCAACATACCCATGGATTTCGAAATAAATAAATAAATAAAAAAAAATAAAAATAAAAATATAAATAAAATAAAATAAAATAAAATAAAATAAGCCATTGGCTTGGAAGCCTAAAACCCATGTGGAAAAAATAATCTCATCAGTCAAATGATAACTTTGTTATTAAGAAATAGAAAAAGCTGGTAGCAAAGCATAGCAGAACTGGAAATAATTTTCCATTACTGCTTATAAACTTCATGTGGGTTTTATAGTGGGGAACTGGTCCCAGGTAGCTTCAAAGCTGCTAGGAAATCCATCACGCACTTTAAAATCCATAGTAATCTGAGATGTATTGACCTCAAAACCTGGCTATAGACATCTGGAGAGAAAATGACTTACAAATCCGACACACATACATGGTCTCTAGCTGAGTTCTGAGAAAGATGAAGTTGACTGGCAAGCCATCAAATAGTTTGCATACAAGTTGTTTAAAACCTAAGGTCTGTGATAATCTACCCAATGTAAAAGCAAGCCATTCACAAGAACCTATGTAACAGACTGATGTGCAGAAAGAGTGTGTGCCTTTAGAAATTTAGACTGTAATTAATGAAAAACCCTTTGACAATAGGACTCTGGAGGACAAAGACTTCGGAGCTGTCCTTAAGGGGTTCAAAAGAGTTATCACGGCGTGCCTTAGGCGTGAACGTGGCTGCGGTACCTCCCAGGGCAGGGAGAAAAGGGAACCCTCCAGCTCGTGCACCTGCACATGGGCACACGTCCGCGTGTTTAAGCTGTCAGCAGTGCGTTTCTCCCGGGAACACCTACACAGCCTCCAACATCCCCCAAATCCACTCCGCCCGGACAGCAGCGGGCGGGGCGGCCGCCCCAAAATCCGCCCCGCTCCCCCCGGCAGGGGCAGGGGGCGGTGGGGGGCGGCGGGGGGCGGTGCTGGCCGCCCTCCCGGCCCGGCCCCCCGCAGGGGAAGGGATAAATCGCGGCCGCCCCGTCCCCACTGTCTGTGTGCGGTGGTGGCGCTTGCGGCGGCGGGGAGCTCGGGGTCGGGCTGCCCGGAGGGGAGCGGCTCTCGGCGGGCACTGCCGGCATGGGGGCCGGCGGGGGGCTGGGGCTGGGGCTGGGGCTGGGGCTGGGGCTGGGGCTGGGGTATGGTTTGGGGCAGGGGCAGGGGCAGGGGCTGGTGGCCCTGCTGGCGGCCGCGCTGGCGGCCGCCGCGCTGGGAGGCACCGGGGCGCTCGCCGGGCGCGTCCTCAGCGGTGAGTAGCGGGGCCGGGGTCGGCGTCGGGGGGTTTCGGCGGCCGGGGCAGCGGTGACAAAGCGGGGGGGATGCGGGAGCAAGGCAGAAGATAAGTGAACTTGAGGGCTGGCGGCCGGCTGGTGGGCGTGCTGGTGGGCGAGCGGCTTCGTGCTCGGCCAGCCCGGTTTCCCTGCGGCTCCCGCAGTAGCCCAGCGTCTGGTGGCCCGGTGGTGGACTAGGGGCTGGCCGGCTGAGAGTGACCTCGGCTTGGACCAGTGTGCCCATCAGAGCCTGGAGCAGCTGGGATCCCGGCTCGGCAGAGATGCGAGGCTCGGCGGCCAAACTTCTGCACTAGCCTTGAGTCGGCTCCTGGCACCGTGGGGTTTTCTTGTACAGAGTTTTAAGGCTGCCTGCCTGCCTGCATGATGCAGCTCTAACTGCTTAAAACCAGAGTGTGGACTTGCTACGGTGTCGTTCTGAGAAACAGCTATGCAGTGAGATGTGTTTGCAACGACAGGGGAATGTTTCTTCTTTGTAACATAGGCAGGAGGAGGAAGCAAACTATTAAGGATGTATAGCATAAGTAATTTTGTTATGTGCGGATGTATCTACAGCTCTCTCAATGTGGAGAGGAAGACAATACTTCAGAAATCTGTATCTAAAATGTGAAGTTAAATTTAGTGTAAGAGCTTTAGGATCCCATTGTGTGTTTCCAACATAGAAGTATATATGCTTGGAAGCTGCTAAAAGTAACAAAAAGACTGTTCGCAATTGGACTTTGGGTCAGATTCTCCAGGCTAAAGCTAATGGGCTCTTGGAGGCGTGTTGAGCGCACAAGCAAATCCAAACATTTATCTTGAAACAAAGTTTTACACACTTGGCTGCACTTGTTAACAAGTCGTGTGTAAATCTCTGTCTATGAAGGTAAGAATGTGTCTCTTCATAAACTGATTGCAGAACAATGCAAGTTATTTTTATATGAGCTGTCTCAGAGGCTGTGATGGTAAAATGTCAAGGAAAGTTGTAGGGTTTTTGGTAGCAAGCAGTAGGTTGCTGATTTCAGGCAGTTTCCTTCTTATTTGCTAATGGAGTAGTCACTGCCCACTGCAATGATGTCCTATTCATTGCACGTTCATGTGCACAGCTGAGGTGTGATTTTGTGTGTGAGAGAAATTATCTTTCTGGAAAAATAGTTAAGTAGCAGTAGTTCAAAACATTTTGAAAAAGCTTGCCTGCCTAGAGTGTACCCAGAAGTTTCATCTCTTTCTGTTATAATGTAAACTGTGTAGTCATATACAATACAGCAAAACTCTCAGTTTAGCAATTTGAATGAATACTATACTGCACTTTGTTGTTGTAAGTAATAGTGAAGATTGCTTGTCCATGAGATTGCACTTTGCTTTTAGTATTCTCAGTGTGTGCCGGAGGAAACCCGGACCCTTAATCTTCTACCTGAATCTTGTGCATTTAAGTGACACATACAGCAAAATGAACAGAGGTCCAGCTTTTAAAACAGTGTACATAACGTGTACCACATAGACAAACAATTCCTAGGTGGACTTCAGGTTTTGGAGAGAATACAGGCTAATCAGTGAGTATTTAAAAGCATGTGATGAGTCTCATGTTGCTCTATTACACTAGCTAATGTTTGGCTGATTTAATACAGGAGATTTGAAGTCACTTACAGAAGGAATCTTTTATGTACTATTAAATATATTGGCTGAAGATGTATTCATTTGGCAAAGGGAATCCATTCTAGGCAGTAACTGTCAAAGATATTTAGCATGCCTATTTCCAGAAATACTGGCAGGAGGGAGGACTGACTGTTTCTCCACCTGAACCACACCCCTCTCCTGCCACGTCTAGTGCAACTAGTAGTCTGCACTCTTTCAAGCAAGAAATAGTACTGTTGAATTATTGGACAGTGTTTGCCATCCACATCACTTCAGTCTAGCTTATCTGTATACAATAACCAACTGTTTGGACTTAAACAGGCTTACATTAAATTTAGAAGTCTACATCTTATACAGATCTGATTCTGAAAAATCGGTAACTTAGGCTTCAATCATCATAATCTACAGTAAATGGAAATCTCTCCACTTTCCAAATATGTTTAAAAATATAATCCCTATCATTCACATTAAAAAAAAATGTTCCTGAAACTGACATGAGTGCTGGTTGAAACTTGTGGAAAGGTTCCCATTAACTGCAGTAAGGTTCCAGTAGTCTTAGCAATAATTGCAAAATTTCAACCATTTTGCCCACAGCAGCAAGAGGGCACAGAAGAAAAGGTCTACACTTTCAAAATGCTACTTCCTTAGCTAAAGATTTCCTGTTTCTTTTTTTCCAAGTACGTTAGTCTTCCTAGGCTAAAATCAAATAGATTATTTGCACCAGGCCATTCATATTTAGGCATTATTTCTGTCATCTTTAATTTGGCAATTGCTAAAGAGAAGTTATGTAAGTGGTTTGCAATTTTTAATGTTGCTAGGCAGATGTATTGAGCAGTGCTTACAGCCTCCCTATCAGAGAATCTAGTCTTGCCAGGGAATTGATTCTTAAAGGAAAGGATCAAAGCAGGCTCAGAAGAAACTGCTGAGTCTGCCTTGCTGTCCCATGACATCATGAAGAACATAAAGTGATGATAATGCAGTTTGCAAAGATGCAATTACTTTAAGTATCTATTGGGCAGGAAAGATGCAAGCTAATCTTATTACTAATCATTTAACAGCCTATGTATTAATCATAAAAAATATACTTTAATGACTGCCATTTGCTATCCTTTTATATTTCTAAGGCTTTAAAAAAATTTCTCTTCACTATGGCAATGTATCAATAGCAGATTAAGTACTAGATAAAGTATTTTAAAGCAGTGTGTGTCTATTTTGGTGTAAAAGTAATTGAATATATAGAATACTGAATAAAGTTAAATATTTGGCAGGCCACGAAACAACAAGTTTTTCTTAAACTATAGGCTCATTTGCTTCAGATACCTTTGAGGATGTATATGTGTTCATTTGCACAGTTTATTAACTGGATTTGAGATAGCCATAAAATATTGCAAGGTAAAATCATTAAAGATGTATTTTCATGGGTAATAAATTGGATAGACATAACAAACCCTTTCTCAAAAGGCAAAATTTAATTTAGTTCAGCTGGCTTGGACTGTTTATGACACATGAGTTTTGTCTGGCTTTAATGTCTTTCAGTAATTTTGGTAGATGAAACCTGCTGGTTTTAGTAACATGGTTTGTTATTTTTAAGCTACATTGATAGCTCAGAATTTGGAACAGTATTATTAGAAAAAACACTGCCAGTCTCATCTAGAAGAGGTGTGCTGTTTGTTACACAGCTATTGCACGTGTATTTTGTTGCGAATATTCAGCATTTGGTTCCATACTGGAAAGTTTTTTAATGGAAATGCATATACACGTGGTACAAGATCTTTTTGTTTGATTGATTTAAACGTGCGTCTCAACAATCACTAAAGCTGAGACTTCGAGAACTGAAAGATAAGTTGGGCGTTTAATGACTCCTTTATTAATTCTCAGACTAGAATTCTAGAATTCTACAGACTCCTTTATTAATTCTCTCTTTCTGCACCTATTTTGACCAGTGTCTTCTTGGGGACTAGTCAATGATCTGGGTTCTTAAATTGAAATGAAGTGATGACTCTTGGATATATGTTTTTTCTAAACACTTTGCTCCTAAGCAAGAAATTACATAATATTCCACAGAAAGACACTTTATCTTAGGTAAACTGCTGTGACTCATAGTTGAAAACACAGTAGTGACAGCTTGAGATGCTTGATGGTGGATGAGTCCATAGCAGGGTAGAAATACCAAAGTACTTAAATCATTTTCAGGAATGAGAATTCTGTATTAGAAGCAATTCCCCTATATATCAACCTGGTAAAACTTACCTTGCTTCTGGGGAGTGTTTTGCAGGCTGGATAGACTGCAGATCTTTTCAGGGGCTAAGGAAAGAGAGAAGAAAAACTCTAACACTTTGTCTCAGGTGAGCATGTCACTTTTCCAGGAATGGAGATTCCCAATTTAACTACGTTTTTCAAAGATGAAGTAAGGCATTGCAGTTCTGAAATTCATGATTGCCAAGATCCAGTACCCCACTTGACAGGCTCAGGAGAACATACCACAGAGTGATTCCATATATGATGCATAATTTGAAGGACAGAATGGATGTTCTGCTCATCTTTCACAGCTTTTCTTGCTCCCAGTGAGACAAGGTTGGTGTGTTGTCCCAGTGCAGCAGCTTGGTGCCAAATGGTCTCCTTCCTTGTCGAAGTCATGTTCTGTACCTTGAGTTTACTTCTCTGTAGTTCAGGTCTGATCCTGTGAAGATGAAATTTCTAGATTATATGCTGTTTGCAGGAAAACACTCTTTGGTTCATAAAGTGCTCTGTAAACTTACAGCACTGCTTTTTGAAGTTTCTTTTTAAGACTAATTCTCATAATGACTTTCTCTTCTCCAGTCTCTCATGGATCTAAAAATAATGTATAGTACTATACGTAAAATAAGAAATAAGATGCAACAATGGCTTGATAGTCACTGTAATCCCATATTCACACCAAGCACTCACTAGCCTGAAATGGCTGGTTTCTCATGCTGAAGAGGCTCCCACCACTGACAAACAGTAGGACCTTCAGCTCCAAGCAGTCTTAAGAAATAAGTCAAATTAAATAGTTGTCATGACTTTAGCAAAATCTAAATGTAGCTGAGTTATACTAATAATAACTCTAGGCTCACTTTATAGCCAGTGAGGGAAAATATGTATTTTTGGGGTGTGATTAATTTCATTTTAAAATATATCTTGAAAATACTGCAGATACACCTTAGGAACACCTGTTTCTTTCAGTTGTCTGTATAGTGAGGTTGGTGAGCCAGCTCAGACACAGACAGGTCCATGAAGGTCTTTTCTATTTTTGTACGAAATGAACTGTAACCAGTCCTAGTTTCCCACATATGGAAAGTTGCTTATTTTTTTTTTTTCCCTCCACTCTTTTGAATAGAAGGTGAATGAGCAAGGACTTGTCTATTGCTATCTTTTTTCATTACGGGACTACTGCAATAAGGTCATCAGTCATCACTCTGTTGCACTCATACTGCGATGCATGTAAGGTGATCCACTCTAGGAACCTTTCAGTCCACAAAACAAAAAAATGAATATAATATCACATTCGCACATACATTTTACTTACATCTGTGGTAAATATAGGTCTCTGGATGCAAACGCATTAAAATATAATTACATGAAAAAGGAATTCAAATTTCATTGAAAAAGAATAAGAGAATGGCAGATGCTTGCTGTGGGTACTGAATAGCAAAGAGTATATTTTAATGACTAAAGATTTGAGCTATTCCCTTCTAGAGACAAGTAAGAAATGAGCAATGAGCAGAAAGCCTCAGAAATGTTTAAATTTATGCTTGTGAGGAAATCCTCTTGAGGGAATCTACTGTTGTATATAAAATTAGGTATATGTGAAAATGTCTGCTGGTGGGGAACAGGAGGTAAGGTAAACTCCATGCTCCCCTAGGCTGGCATACGTGTCAGACCCTACAGTTTCCATCAGGTCTATTTCATAGATTCATAGAATGGTTTGGGTTGGAATAGAATGGTTTTGGGTTTTATTTCACAAAATGCTAAGAACAATTTACTAGCTGCCACATCATGCCTGTCTTAAAATTATCTAGGAAATCTGTTCTGGTCTTTACAGCCACACCAAAAACTAGTGATGAAGAGACTTAATTTGCCAGTCTTGTCAGAGTATTTTTGTCAGTACTTCAGTTTTTTTGTTAAACAGCTGAAATGTTTGAAATTGATGGAACATTCTTGGTGTCTTTATGCTGTGATATATCAGCCTCATTGCTCTCTACAACTACCTGAAAGGAGGTTGCTGCAAGGAGAGTGTTTCTCTCTTCACTCTTTTCTCAAGTGATTTCTTTTGACAAAGTGATAGGACATGAGAAAACAGTCTTAAGCTGTGCCAGGGAAGGTTCAGATTAGATATCTGAAAAAATTTCTTCACAGAGAAAGTGGTCAAAAGGGACTTGATTTAGTGATAGGACTTGGTAGGTCAGGTTGATTGTTGGACCTGATGATCTTAAACATCTCCTCCAACCTATATAACTCTATGATTCTATATGAAAATATATACTGTTTGTGTATATAGAAGACTTCAGAAAAATGAAAACAATCAAGCAAAAACACTGCTAAGGGTTTCAGCAGTAAGTGTTTTAAGTCTTGGGTAAATAATCCATATCTTGGAGCAGACTTGTAGATACATAAATCTTTCTAATACATTTCCTCCTATTTTGAATAGGCTCAAACAGCCCCCATTGGCAGTTGGGTGTTATCATTAGCCTCCTTGCTTGAATCTGTGCAATTGAATAGGGTTGTTAGTACCTATGAAGTGTTATACTTTGGGTAGCTTTGTAGATTTCTTTTAATAAGCATAATTAATTGCTGGGGAAATGGAAGTATGTGTATATATTGTAAAATGCCAAGGAGCCTGTTGCTCGCAGCGACAGCGTTGCTAGACCTATCAGAGACAGAAGGGGGGAAACCAGGTCTGACATCAGTCTTTTCCTACTTCACATGGGAAAAGGGAAGGCAACTTGCAATTTTTAGGGGGTTGTCTTAGCAACTCTGTCAGCACTTTGTGTGCATGATGAACCCCAAGGACAGTGCAATTGTGCACTGGTTCCTTATCCAAGCAAATGGCTGTCTGTCATGATCAGTCCTGGGATATATACCCGTAAAGTTCACATGATCAGAAGAAAAGAAAACAGTTATTACAGGAGAAGCTAAATGGATCTCAGGCTTTAAATTTACGATGTGCTAGATATCTGAAGCAGAACTGATGCCAAAAGTAGGTATGTTTCACTTAAAAGAAAGGAAAACTGTTAGGGCTTTAATGATTTGATGGGGGGAAGTACTTGTGAAATACTTAGAAGATTTTTTTTGATGCCTATATATCACACAAACCAGCAACTAAAACTGCTTAATTGTTTCATAAAAAGGGATATTTGTTTTCTAGTTGAATGCACTTACCCTGTATTGATTCACATAATTGTAATTGTATGTTTTTCTGCATGGATAATTAGAATCTAATCAACATTTCACCATCCGTAATGAGATGGTGATATCAAGCTACTTCTTCACAGCTCTGTTAGCAGTGTGCTATGTGTGCCAGCGCTGTGAAGCTAACTACAAGAAATAAATATGTGTTATTTTCTTTGTAAAACAAGTGAATAAGCCTATCACTGCTTGGGGAAGATGACAGCCTTTCATGAGGGCAGGTATTGCAATTCCCAGTACATCTAGAACAAGCTAGTGTCATTTTAATTGTGTTTTTACTCAGCCAGATGGAAAAATCCAGGTGTTAGTGAAGGGGGCAGTTATAACTAATGATCTTTAATAGCCAAATCAGCGCTGCCCAATGCCAATTTACAAACAGAACTGTCACCTTTCTGATGGCTCGTTTTTGTAAATGTGTAGGTCTTATTTGTCTGAGAGCAATTGTTATCCAGAAATAACCCATTCAGTTCCCTGTCCCCAAAAGCACTTGGCAACACAACAGCATAAATAGGAAATTCTGGTATATAGAAACTTGTTCAGCAACAAATAAACCAAAAATCAATTCCCATGGCTATAAAGAGGAAAATAAGACCTGGAATAGACTAAGACAAATGCTTCTTGTGTAGCTCCGTATTCTGCTCAATGGTACTGAACTGCAGTGTGAACAGTATAATACAGTATCTTTTCTTACAACTTCCCTCTTCCCATTTTCTTTCTGTGCATTAATTCTAGAGATGGGTGTTTGGCAGGTGTCTGAGGCTCTATCATCATCTTTGATTCACAGAATATGGAATGGTTAATAGCCGAAGATAGACGCATAGGTAGCATCTATAAAATGACAAGTAAATTCTTTCCATTCTTTCTCAAACACAGGGCAAATAATCTATCATTTTTACATGCTAAAGCATAAGAATTTGTCAAGAAACAGATTCTATTATGAAAATTATTGTAAAAATTCTGGGTCATAGATAAGCTTTGCTTAAGAGAAGGACAGCCTCTCTTAAGAAACTTCACTTATGTGATAATGACCATATGATAGGCACACGGACTATCTGCCTGTACAAATACCTCCCTGAAGTACAACTACTTAAAAGACAAATGACCCTCAAATATTTTATATAAATACTTAAAGAGAACTCAGAATCTTTGAAAGTTTTTTTTTCTTGTTTGTTTTTGATAAACATCACTTTAGAGAAACTGTATTATGACAGTTAAGGTATAAACCCTAATCCAGGAAAAAAGCTATACATCAATGAGTGACTATTCTCTCTGCAGACTTAGATATGAAGAGGGTGGGAGGAAAAATGTACCTAATGTACCAAAAAAGATTCACCAAAAATACAAATCGAATTCAGTAGACTGGATGGATACAAGTATGATGCAGTAAAACATGAACAACAACATATCAAAACATGACCAGCAGCTGAACCAAATCAAAATATGACTAAATGATGCAAGGGACAGTTGACATGATGTATTAGCTTTGAATCAAACTGTGACTAGGAAATTTTCGTTCCTTTTAGCCCCTACTGACCACATTCTAAAGTGGGACTTGTTGTGGAACACCCTCTGTCCTGCATGCTGGTTACACAGCCGTTGAGGTCAATGTGCTCACACACACAAGTTTAAGACCAAGCCTGGACTGCATAACACAAGCAGAGAAATATATCTAGCCAGTGGAATGTTTTGGCTAATTTACATTGACTTCCATCATGCTATTATTTCATGATCTCTTTCACAGAAGTCCCTATGTCTTTGTTACTTTATTTTCAGAGGCCTCCATCAGCCTCATTCTGGCCTTTGGGATTCTGGTTAGTGTTAAATGTTCCACATTTCTTTGCACCTCTTTGTTCCTCTGCTTTTTCTGCTGAATCCATTATCTAGTGAAGAAAAAAGTCAGTATGAAAACAGGGGACTTTCTACAGCGGGCTTTGTACATTCCTTTGTTCGCTCTTTACACATACTATGCACAGTCACCTACTGTTCCTTGCAAATCTAGGTGAACACTGATGGTAGCTGAAGTGAGCCATGGACTGTAGGTTAGTTTATTAGGTTCAAGAGTAAGGGAGATGGGATTTACCAGCAGGGAGCTTGTCTTTTATCTGGGATTTCCAAAACTTCAAGCTGAGTCACGTTCATTACTCAAAATAACCTTTGTGCCCTTCTTGGCCAATGGGTTCTAAATGGGACTGAGCCTGTGCACTTAGAGAGGTGACTCTTTGAGATGGGTACTCTATTAGTAATTTTTGTCCTCAGTGACATCATCATAAATTCTGTCATGATGGACCTAAAGGAAATTACTGATTCTGTTTAATGAGGCATCATTATTAAAACATAATGGAGGCATAATTGATCAAAATACCAGCTGAATATTTGCTTGTTCCTCCTTTTCTCAAAGGAGACTTTTTCTTGCAAAATTACCTGCAGAAATGGTTTAACTAAGTATCAAGTATTTGAACTAAAGCTAGATTTGGTTCAATGTTACCAAAACATTCTGTTATGGAGCTGCTGTGTGACACCCAAGGACGAAAACTGAGCATATGAATGCAATGGTGGTTAGCACTTCTTAGAGCAAGTACTGTACCCTTGCTTTCTTCAGCCACAGAGATGGTGAGACAAAGTGAGAGAAAAGGAATTTAAATCAGATTCTCTGCAGTAGGCAACTGGAATTGCTAAGGCTGAGGGAACAGAGCCAGAGTTTTGTTGTATGGCTGGTATATGCAGGAAAGGGAGAAAAACATAAACACATCCAGGTTTGTTCTCTGATGAGGAAACTGGGGAGACCTAACCTTCCAGTTTTGCAGTGCAAGAATGGGAGGGAGAAAAGGGAACATTCTGTCAATTAATTGTTGCTTCAACACAGCACTCTTCCCTCAACAGACTTATTAGAGCTCTGGTGTTGATGAAAAGTTAAGATGTGGGTTTATGTCAGCAAGCCAAGTGCATGTTTTTGCTTTTCTCTATGCCTTCTGACTGGATCTGAGCTGCCCTGCTTGGGAGAGTGAAGGTTGCTCAAGGATTAAGGAGCTAATACACTCCACGCAAAGAAAGGTCTAAGTACTCCACCTTCACATCTACAGATAGGGTTGTTTGAAACATCAACTTGTCTGAGCATCTGTAAGGGATAACAGTGAGAATGAATTCTTAGATCTTATTAATTGCATTAGTTAGATCGTTGGTCTCTTCTTCAAGGGAAGACTAAACACATTTACATCTTTTTTTTCTTTCTGGATGTGCTGTGATGAAACAATGTTTTCTTTCAAGTTTGTTTTTTCATCTCAGACAGCCTAGGGCAAACTGTGTGGAAGGGTTGCAAAGGCCTAACTTACTATGTAAAGTGAATAAATATAGGTATCTTATTCTGATTCATCCAATAGACTTGCTTTCAAAAATTATTTCTATTCAGTTGTGATAGGAAAATTGGAATTAAAGTAACGTTGAAATAGCAAATGTTGCTTTAGTATTAACAGTAGGGTGTTGACTGCCATAAAGATGTTAGAAAAAGCTGAAATAGCCTATAGTTAATGTTTCCATACTTATCTCCTATACAGTGTAGTCCGTTCTGTCATTTTCACTAGCAAATTGTTTCTGCTTTGTAGTTCATAAAATAGTAGTGAGACAAAGCTGTAAAAAATGAAGCTTGAAAGCTTGATATCTCAGCATGCTCTGAGAAGAGCACTAAAATGTTAACTGATTTGCCAGCTATTAATGCACAACTGCAGATTTCCATTAACACTTTGAACTAGCTCCACAACAGCAGATGAAAGTCTCCTTTAAAAGAAGAAAGAAAAGATTCATAGAAGGTTATTACCTAAACACAGGAACTAAATTAACTGGAACAAAAAATATTCACAGCTTCTTCCAGAAACCGTACCACTCTGCATCACACTTCATTCACGCAGGTTAGGTCTTAAACACAAATATTTCTTAGTTGCTTGCTGTTTTCTGTTTTTGTTTTGATGTATATTCTTGTACAAATAATCAGCCTGTAAAGAGGAAACTTTTTAAATTTTATTTTATGCGTATGTGTGGGTAGAGGGCAACACATGAAAGGGCATTGGAACAGCCTACCTAGGACAGTGGTCACAGCACCAAGCCTGCTGGAGTGCAAGAAGCATTTGGACAATGCTCTCATACACATGGTCTGATTTTTGGATTGTCCTGTATGGAGCCAGGAGTTGGACTCGATGAATCTTGTTGGTTCCTTCCAACTTGGGATATGATTCTATGAAAGAGAAGTAACTTAAAAGTTAGCTTGTATATGAAGTTTCACTTGTTCAATTTTTTAGTTTTATAATACAGAATTTGAGTTAACAATGCACAAATATCTGCAATAACAATATTGTCTACAAAAAATGGTTCAGATCAGTCTGAATTATATAGAAATAATAGCATACAAATCTTCACACACAGGTTTTCACTAACCATTTTAGATAAACCCTTGGGTATGGGCTGGGCCTTTACTTCTGTATTCTGGATGGTGCCAAGAAGGCTCCCTGCACAGGGTGCATTAACAGTGCCAAGCTGTTACTGGGCTTCATGAAACAGGATCATACCAAGTGCTGCAGTAGCACCTATTGCACAGTTTGCTGCCACTGTGCATGACAAGTACCCATCTTTCTCCCAGCTCCACACAGTCCCATGTTTTTTTCAGCTTGGTGTCAGTGATGGAGCTATTAACACTGGTCCAATATGGAAGGTGCATCATCATACAGTGCAGCTTACAGCTTATGGGCACACGCTCTATAGCAGCTCAGAAATGGCACATGCTAGTTGGCACCCTAAATTTCCTTGCAGCACATGACTAGTCATCATGCACCTGACTGGAGGGCAAGTACACTGAAGAAGCTTGGTCAGTTAGTCAGCAAGGACCCATTTCTCCTGTTGGAGAGGTCATTCAATTCAGGTTTTAGGGCAGTAACAGAAGAACAGGGAAAGTGCATGGGAATGGAGAGTGAGGGGGCATTTCAGGCGCATGAGAAATATAAGGGGCAGGGGAGTGGAAGTGTGATGCTATGGATGGAAAGCTGGTTCCTTTCCCATGACAGGGAGGTGCAGCAAAGGCATTGACATCTATAGTGGTCAACCCACTAGTTTTAGTGGTTTGAACAGAAATCATGGCAGAGATATTTTGTTACCTGAATTTACTACTTAATGTCAAGGAGAACATGTGCACCAAATGAAAGATTTCTATAGGAGTTTTTCTAGAAATTGTCTAGGAAAAAAACAGCAAGACAATGGACAAAGGAACCTCCTTAAATCTGCTTATACATCTTGAATTAAAGCTTTGAATTCAATCTTTAGTTACAGGGAGGGGTGTGGTCCAGTTCCTTATAAATGTTTACTGTCTTACATAATTCAGTGCTAACCTTGCACTCTTATGTACATATGTGTACTCTGGCAATAAGCCATAGTCACTCACCCAGTGATGAGGATCAGAATGTTGAACAGCTCCTTCCTCACTGTGCACTCCGTCCTGTCAATGATACAAAGCTCCTGGGAAAAACAAAGTTGTGTCAACACTAGGAAAATTTTAATTGCAACTGTCCTGGTTTCAGTTAGGACAGAGTTAATTTTCCTCCTAGTAGCTGGCAGGGTGCTATGTTTTGGATTAGAATGAGAAGAGCGCTGATAACATGCTGATGTTTTAATTGTTGTAGAGCAGTGCTTACACCAAGCCAAGGACTTTTCAGCTTCTCGCTCTGTCCTGCTAGCGAGCAGGCTAGGGATGCAGCAGGAGCTGGGAGGGGACAGACCCAGGACAGCTGACCCAAACTGGCCAAAGGGGTATTCCATACCATCTGACGTCATGCTGAACAATATATAGGGGTGGCTAGCCGGGGTGGAGGGGGGGGCCGGCTGCTCGGGGATAGGCTGGGCATCGGTCAACGGGTGGTGAGCAATTGCATTGTGCATCACTTATTTCGTACACATTATTACTATTAATACTATTATTATTATTGTTGTTGTTATTCTTTTCCCTGTCTTAATAAACTGTCTTTATCTCAACTCACAGACTTCACTTTCCCGTTTCTCTCCCCCATCCCGGAGAGGGAGGGGGGAGGGTGAGCGAACGGCTGTGTGGTGTTTGACTGCCAGCCGGGCTAAACCACAACAGCAACATTATAAATAAACGAGTTGAGCTGTGATTTCATATGCAGCTTTCATTCTTGTACTTCATGCTTTTGAGCATTTAGACTTATCACTCTGTTACTTTGATAATAGGGGGGTCTTTTTTCTTTTTGTTCAAAGCAGTCTTATGAAGAAACACATTATTTTATATGCATCTGTAATGAAGTGCATTCCCCTTGATTTTTCAGCACCATTGCCCAGCTAGGACTATGGCTCTTTCTACATTCAATGTTACAGAAAAAAAAAAAAAAAATTGTCTGGTTTATAAGTAATTTAGATAATGTAGTTCTTATTACGTTGGTATCCTTCAGTAATTCTTATTTAGTTTGAAAAATATAGGAGAGTTTATTTCGCAGTGGTAACAAAACATACTGGAAAAACTGATCTTTTAAAAGGTGCTTAGTTTATTTCCTTACATACTTTTTAGAACCCTTCCCATGTCCTCCAAATAAACTCACTGGAGTTCAGCAGCATCTGATAAGTGAGCTTGCTCATACCACATCTTGTATATGTTGAATAAGCTCTAGAGAATCTCTCTAGTTGAAGATAATTGTTTTTCCATTTCAGGAAAAGGGCATCTGTCTTTCTCAGCCTAATAACTGGAAGGAAAAGACATTCTTTCATCATTTGACTTTTTTTATTTATTTATTTTTTATTTTTTATTTATTTTTTATTTTTTATTTATTTTTTATTTTTTACAGACAAAACTCTGAAGGGCAAGGGAAAACCTTTGTGAATGCAGTAGATCGAGTGCTTTTTGAAAGCATAGTAGGGATTTTTTGTGGTATCTGGATAGTACTGCGGTATCTGCTAATGTCTGGAGCTTCTGTTGGCTGTGTTAAGGGACGTTAGGAGTGTGTCTGCCACCTCCAGCACCTCTGGTTCCTGCTCTTCTCCTGCCTGGTCCCTGGAGTCCAGCCTGGTGCTTGGGGTCCCTGCCGGGGCTGCGGGATGCAGCTGCAGCTGTCCTGTTTACGGGTTCAACCTGTAGCAAAGCTGAGCACGTGTCCCACAGACACACAGACAGGGCTGGTCACAAAGACTGCTGCAGACAAGGCGCTGCCTTCAGCAGCACCCACATGTGGGTCCCATGTTATAGATAAACAGACGGCTGTGTCCGCTCCTCCTGTTGGGCTCACAGAGACAGAAGGGCCCTAGTGAAAGCAGGTGTGCACACACACACATAGCACTCTTCAGGCTCACAAGCACACACGCATTAGCAGATCCCTCAAACACCAGCAAGGCCCTTCTCTACCCAGCACTGTGCCTGGATCCCTCGAGTACCAGCACAGTCCCACTGTGTGTCTAGCACCCAGCCTGGATCCTGATCCCAGGTCCATTACCCACTTCACAGGTCCCCTACTTACCAGCTGGCCCAGCTCGAAGCTCACTTTACACACTCATCCCTCATCTACACCACATCTGCAAGTCCCCTTGGGCATACCAGCCCTGAACCTCTGCCCTTGCCCTGGGCCCAAGGCCTCTGGTACATGTTGTCTGGTTCAGCTTAAAGTTTGCTAATGAGTACATGTGCACACCCCACCCACAGTAGGCTGGGGAAGATACAGACACTTGCACTCCCTAGCAGCTGTCACCAGGCGCACAGGTTGCGACCCGTGGCCCCACTCCAGCTGCCAGCATGTAGCCCTGCACTCGCCTCGCATTAGTCCTCCCCAGAAGCTGTTTTTTTGGGACGTGTGCCACTCCTGGTGGTGGTGGTGGTGGTCGTGGTAGGGGCCTGGCTGGGAGATGCTGCCTGCTCCAGGAGTTAGTGCTGAAAGCATACCTATACACAGGACAGAGAGTGAGAATACACAGAGAAATAATTAAGGAAAGATTTAATAAGAAGACAGTACAGACTGTGGTCATGAGGTGCAGGGTTCAGTCAGGGAAGCATACTGACTGGCCCCATTTTACACATGACTAGCTGCTTTTATACCCCTTTCTGTTCCCTCCTTGTTCCTCCCCAGTCACTAACCCTGCACAGTCCCTCCTCAGTGTGCATCATCCCACTGACCCCCTTCCCCCCCCCCCCCCAACATCCCGGTCCCCCAGGTTTGCATCCTTACCAGTTGCTAAGTCCTGTTTACATGGAGTTTCTCGATTGCCCTCCAACTGGTGTCAGACAAGTATTTTTTTTCTTGTCTTTTCCTCTATTACATTTGTCTGCCAGGTTTGTGCATGTATATTGTTTATGGCTTCCTCTTTTTTTTTTTTTTTTTGTTATTCCTTTTTGCACTGAAGAAGTAATTGATCAGGTACCCTTAGAGGAACCGATGCTGTCTTTCCACATACACCTAGAGGTTGTATTTAGGGATGCTATAGTGGAGAGTAGCTATGAAGTCCTTGTGAAAGCAGCCTCTCAAGGTCAGATAGCAGAATCAAGAATGTGTTAGCTTCTTCCTGCCACTAAAATTGAGAAGTTAAACTTTTTCCTGGTGAAATAGTTTTGATTACCAAATAGAAGTAGAGTTGGCCCATTTCTATGAAATAGTTACAAAAAGCTACCTTCCAAATCTTAGCTTTAACAGAAGTACCTGATGGTACAGTCATTAAAGAAGAGAACATTTTTCTAGAAGTCGGTGGGAGTTTTCAGTTTCTCAGAGACAGTTTAAGAAGCCTTGGGAAGAAAGCCATAGATTCCTATGTACTTGTGGGATATGAGCTATGTTAAATTCAAGCTAAGGTTTCCAGCAGTGTCTCTATCACCGTAAGTCCTTCCGTAGAGGGGCTCAAGAAAAAGTCTACTCTCCTTCTGCATCACTGTAGTCATGCTATGCTGTACTTTTTTCTTCTTCTTCTCGTTTGTCATATTTTTTAATATGCTCACCCACCTTTTTTTTTTTTTTTTTTTTTTTTTTAGGTCAAAAGGTGTGCTATGGTGACTTCAAGCGTTCTTGTTACAAGATAGCTTATTTCCAGGACTTGTCTAGACGTGTGGGTTTTCAGGAGGCCCGCCAAGCTTGTGAAATTGATGGCGGGGCTTTACTGAGCTTAGAAAGTGAAGCTGAGCAGCAACTAATAGAGAACATGTTGCAAAACCTCACAAAGTCAGGCTCTGGGATTTCTGATGGAGATTTCTGGATTGGGTTGTGGAGAAGCAGTGATGGACTAGCCACCTCAAGCGCTTGCCCTGACCTCTACCAGTGGGCTGATGGAAGTATTTCACCATTCAGGTAAATCTGTAAAACTGCTTCTTGAGAAGGTTTCATGGAAAGAAATGGAGGGTGAAATGCCTGGCAAGTCTGTAGAGAAAAAAGCAGGAAGACTTGCTGCCCCATGAAGTTAACAGCATGACTCCTTAAATTCTCCAAAGGGGAGCTGGCAGCAAGGGTTTTTGATTTGAATCTGTGAAAGGATGGCGTAATGTAGGTCCAGTCTAAAACTGTCCTTACTCTCATTTCAGACAAATTCTGCAAGACTGGCCACCTTAGATCAGGCAGGCAGCCAACAAGTAAATTAATGCATGTTATTTAATTCAAGTCATTCTGGTTTTACCCTGTCTTTTGAAAACAAAAACACTTTAATTTCCTGAAGAAAAAGGCCAGAACAACAACAGCTCACAGGGGCAGGTAAGAGTCAAATAGGAATGAAAATGGTCAAGAAAGCAGCAGAATGTTATGTCTGCAGTGATGATTTTGGCCAGATTATTATTATTGTTAATATTTTTAAGATCCAGATATTTGTATCCCAGGCCCTAAACTCGTTTCACAGAGGTGTTGTGGGAAATGTAGCTTACCTTTGAAGACGGTGGGGCCACTGGGATTGACATTTCTTCATTGATATTAACTGCTTTCCTTGATGTTCTGATGAAATTTATCATCAACATTTAAAAATTTTTATTTATGTATACTGCTAGAAATTGGTACACAGATGAGCCTTCCTGTGGAAGTGAGCCTGTGTTGTGATGTATCATCAGCCAACTGCAAATCCTGGTCTGGGAGGGCCATATCTTTATCAGTGGAATGATGACAGATGCAACATGAAGCACAATTTTATCTGCAAGTATGGCCCAGGTAGGTGACACTAAAGCCATATTTCACAGATGGGACCCTTTCTTAGAAAAACAATGCCTCTTGTTTTATGAGGGAAGCTGCAAATGTCATGTGGTCATACCATTAGACCTGCCCATGATACTGATTCCTTTGGCATGTGAGTGGTGGAGTTGATATTAATAGAGGATGTAATGTATCTATTTATTGATAATTTAAATAAAACTGTCTGTATCCGATAAGAATGTTTTCAAGGTTAGCTTCACTATCACGCCTTCTCAGGTTTACTTCAACTCATTCAGTCGTTTATTCTCCATTAAGTATTTTAAATGGCCATTTTCTAATTCCTCTGCTTGCTATCAAGTAGGATGAACAGAACATCTCTTGCGCCTACTGCAAAAAATTAAACTGTCTCATACCTCTGATATTTTATATCAACGTATGTATATGAGAACTATTTCTAACAGGTCTGGCTTAAAGAAAAAAATAGCAAGTCCAGAACAGCAGGAAAAAAAATCTGCATTCACACATGTAGATTTATAGATACAAAAAGCAGATGCACACTAGTTCAGATAGTGATAGAAAAAGCCAGATCTTAGGCAATTTGGCTGTACTTCCAGACATGACATAGGTTCTGTATAAGTCAGCAGAGGAAATGTGAACTATAAACTAGAACACAGTGCAATCAGAAAAAGGACATGAAAAGTAAACTTACAAGTTGAGCCTGTAACATCTTCTGCTTTTGACGGTATTTACAGTAAATGAAAACATGTTTTTCAGCAGGATCATGCAAATGTATTCAAATAATTTGTGGTGTGCCTTTCAAAAACTAAGCTGGAAGTCAGAATCCATATGAAATCCTACTCTTAGCAGCTATTTAGCCCATCTAATTCTGCAGTATTTCCTACTGTTTTCTATATTCATGATCTATCAGTGATCACAGTCTTTGGAGATGATACATTTGTTTTAGAGATTCAGGCTATTTTCTTCCACCAGCTTTGGTGGATAGAAAATTGTGTCACTGTCTATTGTCTTAATGGTGTTAATAATGGCAATTAATATTGCAAGTAAATACTGAATACTTGGAAGGTTTGATATATCCACACATTTAACACCCCACCCTCTGTTGTTTCTTCTAAAATTATTAGTGTCTATCATTTGTCATTTGTCTTTTGATGATCGGTGATCATGTTGGTCATACAGGCCATTCAAGGAACTGTGATCTGCAAAATTCTATCACTTCTACAGCTGATCACAATTATTTTAAAATAAGAGAATAAAATAAAATAATAACAAGTTTTATTATAAAAATAGCAGAATAGCAAAATTATAACATCCAAAAATGTAAGTTTGATTAAAAGGGCTCAGTTTCAAGTATATTTCATATCTTTAAAAACAAACAAATGTAAGTGGAATAATCATTCTACAATAGCGAACTACTTACTATTCCAGCTGTGATCTGATAAAGACTTATTAAATCCTATTGCTTTCTCTATCAGAAAAAAAAATAAAAAATGCTGGATATTTTGAGTTTCCAGAAAACAAACAGATAAAAGTAACAATGAAAATGAATTTATATTTTTTTCACCATGTATAAATAAATCACTAGTGTATAATGAGGAATGTTACATCAGTAAGGCAAACAATAGACAGATTATTATTAACATTATTATGTATCTAAATACACTACTGCAAAATCCTAGCTATTTACTTTCCATGGTGCTGGAATTGTGCTTGTCAGCAAAAGACTATTCTCCAGAAATGTATTCTTGTATCACATGGAAGAAAAGAATAGATGTATACGTGTATATAAATAGGTATATAACATTTCTTTCACTACCTAAAGAAAATACTGCAGTGTAAGAAAATTACATTTGCTATCTAAAACCCAGGAAGACTTACGAAAGGCCTTCCTTTTCTCTCCAAATAACAGTAATAGCTTCAACTTCAACTATTTGTAATAAAAAACGCAGCCAATTTACTAGGACTGTTATGGTGACATGTGGACATTGAATTTCACTTTTTTATCTTAGCATATTGTTTTTCACAACATTCCTGTCTGAGTATATGGTGTATGACACCAGTCATAGGCCAAAATGGAGAGGTTGGATGTGTTCATGATGTAGCTGCATCTGATTTTATCAGCAGCAAGTACAGAGTAGTCTTTCATTGGGCAGTCATACTCAAGCAGCAACTGCATTTCTGGTAGTCACTTTCCTTTTTAAGCACTTAAGCATTGTTGCAATGTTCAGTCTGGCTTTAAATCATATTGATCATTCACTGATCTTAAACTTAATTATAGGTTGGTAATTGCAACCGCTTTTAGTTCCTGTCCAGCTCCTGTAGGTTTGATTATACAATCAAATTAAAAACTCATCTCCTTTTCTGCTGTCTAGAGTGAACAACTTAGTTCTTAGTGGTATTTTGATATCTTTCTTTACATATGGCCAAATGTAGCCAGTTTTTACCAGAGGAGATGAAATAATTACTTTTGTTCTAGTAGGCATTAATGCCTCTTCGATTTCTCTCAGCATTTTGTGTTTATCAGGACACTTGGAACTGCAGGCTAGTAGCACTATTATATTAATATTATCTTAGGATAAAGGAATGGTATTCAAAATATCATGCAGATTCTACTCCTGTGCTCATCCTTTCAATGTGAGGTTATTATTTTTGTAATCTTTATAATTTTTTTTTGTAACAATAACCGTAAGTAAACCTATAAGCCTCTGCAGTACAACTCAAAGCCAGATTTGGTCCTCCAGTTTCTTATGCATTACAAGGAATATGATACTATCATTCCTATTTTGGTAGTTTCACTTCCTATGTGATACATTAGAAACCACTGCCCATTTAGGGCTGCCCATTGTAAAACCAAATTACTTGAAGCTGACATCTAACCTCAAAAACTTGAGCTTCTTTGTTATGCTTTATAGCCAATATTCTTTAGGCATTATTTTAAAAATCTGAATAAGACTTAAGTATTAATCAAGAACACTTCCTTTCTTATACTGTTTTAGTATCAACTACGTAAATGAAACTTTGGATATGTTAAGAGTTTTATTCAGCGCAAGAAATTAAGAGATTCAGTGATTTAGCCAATAACCTAGCAGATGCCACCAGGAAATGGAACTTCAATTTACTATAGCCCTTTTCAAAGGGGAGGGAAAAGTATGAACTAGAAGTGAATTGACACTAGTATGCAAATAATCTTTGGTAAGAAAACTAAATGCTGAAAAAAATAAGTAATTGTTGTTTTGGAGAATATATCTATTTCTGTGATACCAGATGCAAAATAATGAAAGTATCTGTTTTACTACACATTTAATTCTTTAACTATTGATTTCAAATATTGATTTAACAGATAATGTCTTAGAAAAAGAATTAGGAGACAGAGCAGAGCCAGATTACGGTAAGAAATTCTGATACACTGAATTGAATTGCAATAATAAATAACTATAAGGATAACTTATCAGACCCTCCAAAATTACTCAAGTTTAACAGACATAGGTTAGTACTGGAACATGTGAAAAATGTATCTTATAGAGACTAATAGCTACAAATATATGGCTATCATTTTAAATACTACTGGTTATAATTCTTGTTCCAGATATAAACACAATTTTTCAATAAAGTCCTATTTACGCACTTACATGCAGCAGTTTAATCCTGGAAAAGTTATTTTTTCCAATGTAAATGAAAATGTAATTATGATTAATTTATTAAACAACATAACAGCTATATTTTATACACACAGTTTTCCTAAAAGATCTGATATCCTTTCCAGGTATTTTTCCAACAGTGCCAGCAGGAAATCCATATGACACTCAGAAACCAGAAGATCAGTATCACGTTATAGCTACTGAAACAGGTAATGTATTCATAAGAATTTAGAGCTATGGTAAAAACATTAACAGAGGACTCAGTTAATTATTAAAAACTTCCATTATTATCTATGGGAGGAAGCAATCTGTTGCCCCAGAGAGTGCCCTGAAGAAGAACGCTTTTGAGTTGATTTCAAGAGTCCCATGTGATCCTACTTGTAACTGTGGAAAGAAATATTTCCATGTCCCCCCAAATTTTGATCCAAACCTACAGTTTAGCAGTCCTTGAAGTCTGCACTGCTGTCTCTGACCCAGGTGAGTCTCTGTTAGGGTGTAAGACTTCACCAGCCCTCATCCAGCTGTGGAGCATTTCCTTCTAGGGCTGTGATAGCCAATGCCTTGTCTCTTCATCTCCTTCCATCTTCTTCCACCACATGATAAACAAACATATGGTGCTTATCTTTTATATCTGATGCCTGGGGATCACAAAAAAAGCACAAAGGAATCCTTCCTAACAGACAGGGCATGAAGTTTTCAGTTATCTGCAGATTAAGCGCCATGTCATATGTCCTTAAGTACCCTGTGTTTTAATGAACACCACACAGAATCACAGAACGGTTTGGATTGGAAGGGACCGTAAAGATTGTCTAATTTCATCCCCCCACCATGGGCAGGGACAGGTCCCACTAGACCAGGTTGCTCAAAGCCCCATCCAGCCTGGCCTTGAACACTTCCAGGGGTGGGGCATCCACAGCTTCTCTGGGCAACCTGTTCCTGTGCCTCACCACCCTCATAGAAAAGAATTTCTTTCTAATATCTAATCTAAATCTACTCTCTTAAAAACCATTACCCCTTGTCCTATCAATGCACTCCTTGACAAAGAGTCCCTCTCCCAATTTCTTGTAGGCCCCATTAAGTACTGGAAGACTGGTATAAGGTCTCCCTGGAGCCTTCTATTTTCCAGGCTGAACAACCCCAACTCCCTCAGCCTGTCTTCATAGGAGAGGTGCTCCAGCCCTTTGATCATCATCGTGGCCCTCCTCTGGACTCAATCCAACAGGTCCATGTCCTTCTTGTGCTGGGGGTCCCAGAGCTGAATGAAGGGCTCCAGGTGGGGTCTCAGGAGAGCAGAGCAGAGGGGGAGACTCACCTCCCTTGCCCTGCTGGTCATACTTCTTTTGATGCAGCCCAGGATACAGCTGGCTTTCTGGGCTGCAAGCGCATATTGCTGGCTCATGTTGGACTTCTCATCAACCAAGACACCCAGGTCCTTCTCATCAAGGCTGGTCTCAATCCATTCTTCACCCAGCCTGTATTTATGCTTGGGTTTGCCCTGGCCCAGATGCAGGACCTTGCATTTGGCCTGGTTGAATCTTAGGAGGTTCGCACAGGCCCACCTCTCAAGCCTGTCCAGGTCCTTCTGGATGGCATCCCTTCCTTTCAGTGTGTCAACTGCATGGCACAACTTGGTGTCATAGGCAAACTTGCTGAGGGTGCACTTGATCCCACTGTACATATCACCAACATTAAACAGTGCCTGTCCAATACCAACCCGACATGCCAAGAGTGGTTAAATGCTTTGCTGAAAGTGGTAAAGAAGGTGCTTGATATTTTGAAAATGGTTGCCTAGGAGCTTACTATAATGCTCTCAAGTACTTCATTTAGCAATTTATGTCCTGAATTATGTCCTATGCCCTGCAGTTCTTTAAGTGTGGTAGCATGGCCTTAATGCAAGGAATGGAACAACTCTGAAAAGCAACTCAGGATTTTACAGGATTACAGCACGGTATTATGGAAAGTTGGCACTCCCTTTCCACATTTGTTGGCTGAATTTGAGTGAATTTCCCAGCTGCTGTTCCCACTGCTTGCAGCTCCAGAGGAACAGATATATTGATGAACTGTATTTTGAAATTTATATTACTATTTAAAAAAAACACATTCAAAGATTAATCTAACACTAACAAACAAACCCAGCCTTTACCCTTGCTAGTGAAAATATGTTCAGAAGAGAACAATGGGTGAGAAAGCTTTCACAATATGTACCCTATGTGTATAGTGTTATAAAACACAGGTATATACTTATTGAAAAACAGACCCTTTCTGGAAGCTGTAAACCTCATCTTCTATTCTAGGCAGATAATAGAGTCCCAGCTTGTACCACTTCCCACTCCTTTTGCCCAGGAACCTGCAGGGGAGCATCTTCATCTCTCTCCACATTATTCCAGGACAGTTTATATAAGTCTTTTAAAGGGAATGGGAAGAAAAGAGCAGAGTTTGTTCTCTCTTGTAGTCCTGTGTAGTCAGGAAACCATAATTTAAGAGCAACTGAGTAGACAGGTTATATGCACTGTAGAAATCATTTTAAATACTTCATTTTTCAATCACAAAATTGGAAATCTTGCACTGATGCACAAAGAAAATGTCGGAATTTAAATTGTCAAGGTATTCTTTGCATAACATTGGGGAAGTAGTATTTTATTATTGATATTGCGGAGTCATCTTTTTGGAGCTCTTCCTACAGAAGAAATGCATAAATGCTCTTTTTTTTCTTTCTTTCTTTCTTTCTTTCTTTCTTTCTTTCTTTCTTTCTGTGTGTGTAACATAATGTATTTCTGATATTTTATTCCAGATTTTTACTCACGTGGTCAAGTGTATTTCAAGATGGGAGGCATTAATGAGAACTTTTTTTTGTCTTGTAGGTATAATTCCAAATCTAATTTATGTTGTAATACCCACTATACCACTACTGCTGTTGATACTGGTGGCTTTTGGGACTTGCTGTTTCCAGATGCTTCATAAAAGGTAAAATACACTAATTCAAAATGGTTCTATAATGCGGAATTCATGTTTCCATTGGCAAGCTATTCATACTGAAAGACTGCTTACATCTGTCCCCAAATATGCAAAGAACCATCTTTACATCTATTAAAATCCAAGTAGTTTACAGCTGTTAGAGCTGAACATTCACCTTCAGACTTTTCCACAGATAAATTGGGATAGTTCCACGTCTCTCAAAGTACGTTGCCACTAGGACTTTACCTGTTTCTGGAAGAAGATTTGCTGACCAATTGATACACTAAGCTACTGTCAGCGCTTTTATTTTACCTCTTCCATCATGATTACCTCCTATATAGCATCTGGGCTTGAGGGAGTAATATTGGGGTCCTCAGTGATACAGGGCAAACTCAAGGACTCAATTCACTTTCTGACAAAAAGGGCCAATTGTTCTGAGCAGGACTAGCAGCTGTTTAATGATGTTTCAGTTCACATCTCATATGAGCATGATGGACTACCAGAGCAGGAAAATTGAAAACAAAAAGCAAAAATTAGTTTTGAGCCACACGCCAGCGCAACTTTTTTTGTACATCATTTATCTGTCAAAGAAGACACATAAAGTTAAATAGATAAGCTTATACAGAGATGGTTCAAACGGTCACTATTATTATGCAAATAGGAAACATTTCAGCTTGTGAAACAGGTTATGTTTTGATTCACACTTAAATACTTTTGACCTTTTTCCTTCTCAAAATATGTTATATCAAAATTTGATAATCTATATGCATTTTTTTTCTGAAATAGTCTTTCTGTAACTTTCAAGGATATTTTTCATTCTGCATTCATTTCATAGAGTGTTCTCAAGTTAATGTAGTCAGAGAAGTTTAAACTGAAGTATGTTTTATGGATAAAAATTATTTTTATAAAATAAAAAGAGTAACAGATTCAGAAGCTTTGTTATCCCTATTCTCTTGAAGTGCAGAAACGCTAGCAGGGAATTTGACATCACTGTTTCAGAAAATTAGAAAAAAAGATTTTTGCTCCTTACTTTTAGTCTTTTAGTTTGTGTTTCTCATTTAGCTCTTCATAGTAATACGTCTCATTGAGAGAACTGAACATATAAAAATGGTATTATGAAGTCTGCTGTATAAAATAGATTGTGTCTTAATGATACACATTTCCCTATAAAGAAAAGGAAAATGCATGCTTTCCAAACTCTTTATGGCAGGCAAATTCAGGCTTGTGAAAGGTTGTATCCAGACCTTGGCAGCTGGGCTATAAAAGGTTGGCAACTCAAAGAAAAAATGATAAAAAAAGGAATCTTATGTATAACAATAACAATTATATAAATAATCTAAATCTGGAACACATGTTATAAGGGACCTGGATTTATTGGTAAGTATATTGACAGACATGTTCATACCTTTTCTGATTTTTCTCCCTCTGAAAAAGGATTGTGGAGGCTGAGGCTCTCAAATAGTCTTAGGACGACAATGAGAGATTCATGGCCCACTGAAATCAATAGAAATAGTAGTGTTGACTTCAGTGGGCTTTGATCAGGCCTTTGATGCTATAGCAGTTCATACAGAATTAATTAATCTGAACTTCCAAGAAGTAAATATTGCATGACACAGGTATTGGAAATTCATCTTGGAAGATAGTGCTGTTAATTTATTGGTTTGATAGACTAAATGATACAAAAATCAGGAAGAAAATAGATTTGAACCAGAACAAAAACATTTTTTTTTAGACTATTCATTTTGAGTTGTACTAAAGCTTTTAATAGAGGAAGACAAAAATTTTTTTTTTCATTAAAATTCATCTGTATTCTGATATCATCAAAAATTTGTTTGTATCTGTTGAAACAAATCTTTCTTTTTAAAAAGTGTTTCCATGGTTATTTTCAGTTATATTTCCACATATGATCTACCTAACAAATCATTTTGGTTCATCCCAAGTACACAGTTCTTGGGCAAAAAAACAAGTCAAAGAAAGAGTCAACCACTTCAACTGATCAGCTGGACAGTGCAGAGCTTTAAGAAAGGGATTCTGTCCTGCCGGGGAAGGAGGGATCCCCAACTTTCCGAATGAACCTGATTTCTCATTCTTTTTTAGGCTTCCACAACATGGTGACCTTTCTTCTGAAAGCCACAATCCATGGCCAACCAGGACATGCCTAGCTTGAAAGGTCATGACTAATTTTGCCTGGCGTTGGGCTCTTAAAGGGTAGTAATAAGGCAAAGCAAATCATCTTCCCTGTAGCTAGTAGAAATGATCAGCTCATTCATGCTTAGATGCTCTCCCTTTCATTTCTTCCAGGGAAGCAAGGAGAAACTGCTTCAAAGACCCATCTCCATTATCATCTGAATGCCTTGCAGAAAGTTTAAATTCCAACCTGGTATATGTCTCAGTTTCTATGATTGCATTTGATGGTCAAACCAGCAATATGCTCAACCTATTTATTGCACCTTTCTTACTAAAACCTGTTTCCTGAACCAGATGTATAGCTGCTGGAAATCAGTGAAGATAAGCTTGTATTACACAGCTAAAGTTCTGGCCCAAGTTATTTAGAAATTGTTCCTGCTCTGTGGCAAGAACTGTCCATTCAAAGCATTTCACCAGAAATTTAAAAAACATGCCTGAGTTTGCTCTATTAATCTAGAAGGCAGTAGTGAATCAGTTTCTTAAAGAAAGAAGTACTGAAACTACTTGATCCATTGCGCTTACTTTGTTTATAGCATTGTGGCCTGATCTAAAGTCCACTGAAATCATTAGGAGTCTTTTCAATTACTCCAATGGGCTCAGGTACATAATGCATTACTTTGTAGGACTTCAGAGGTAAGTCTGGAGGGACTGAAAACTGTTCAGCTCCCTCAAAGTGCATTTTAAATCAATTCAGACTCACATTTATATACCAGTAACTGAGTAAAACTGAATGTATAGTACTGTTGGGATCTTGACTCTCAGGTTTCCAACTTACAGAATTATGTGCTGGCATAAAGGCCACTTCTCCTCCTCTGTTTTTTACTTACTTGGAAAATATATCAGCATGAATATTCTGTCCAGAGACTGAAATACTTTTACTAAAATGCAGCTGCAGAGGCTCATAAAGTGCCTGTTCTTTTCAGCAGACTGCAGTGCACTGTCCTTGAGCATGTAAGTGAGGGAAGGTGGTGCACTGTGGAAGTCAGACCAGAGAAGATGCTACCCATATGGAGAGTCTGGCCTCGTTTTAAAGTGTGCTTCAGGGTTCCCTGTGAAGATTAGAGTGAATGGTTTTGCAGTGTTCCAGAGCAAGTATTTTGGGACCAGTTTTATCTTTTTTACTCAAAACAAAACAAAAACAAACACAAAAAACTACTATCAACAGTGTTGAATGAAAACTAGGCCTAAGGAAGCTTTCTACTGGTCATTCATTGCTAGGAGTCTGACTCATATCCCATTATTTCATTAGAAATTAGGTAGTGCTCTGAAGGGAAGAGGCTTTCTGGCTTACCTGTACATGCTGGCACCCGTTAGTATGTCACGGTCACAGGGGTGCAGCTCCAGGATGCGCATGGGCATGGTTGCGGTAGCCACCCTGGGTGGGTGGGCTTGTGTGTGTTGGACACAGGCTTGGGGATGCGTATACTCCTGTCCTCCATGCATCCTTCCATACAAGGGAAGTGATCAGCCTTCCCCTGCCCTGCTCAGACAGTGGCCACACAGTCATCCACACCTATTCCTACAGAGTAGTCTTTTCCAGAGGGGTTTTAGTCTCTGGCCAGAAATGGAGAAGACTATACTGTATGAGTAAGTGTGGATGAATGTGAACTGAAAAATAAAAAATAAATGCCATTCAATTCACTTCACTGCGTGGGAGGAACTCTCCTAAACAGGGTGGTCTGGTAATGTTGGTAACAGTTTCTTACCTTGACCCACCATTGTGGCACTATGCTTGACGCAGCATGGGCATGACCCTTATGTGGTTGGGGAATCTATGCCAACAAAAATGGCCATCAAACAGGGGATGATCCATGTCTGATCACAAACCTGATTCAGGGCCTGTAAAAGTACACATGCACTGAAAATAGTTTATATTTTTATTTTTCAGTAAAGGAAGAACAAAAACAAGTCCAAACCAGTCCACACTATGGATTTCAAAGACGCCTAGGAAGGACAGTAGCATGGAGGTATAATGATTTACTGACTGAAAGCAAAGCAAAAATAACATTTTGCAGTCAGGCTGTATTATAATGTCATCTAAGAACATTAGCTTGGAATGGCTTGAAAATGCAAAGGATCTACAAGAATGAACTCTAAGCTTCCCCTTGAGGCAAATGTTCAGATCATTTTTATATACTGTTTGATTATTAATTCAGTAACAAAATATGCCATGCTAAATAAAGGGTATGTGTTTATTTTGCTAAGAGATGTAAGTTAGCTAGTTGTGAGTAATGAAATGAACAGAGCATTTGAAGTTTTTATGACAACATAGCTACAATGTGCATCAGTTTTAAGATAGATTGTTTGTAGTTAAACGAAACCTCTTTGTTTCCTTTAGTCTGTCATGCATTGTGACCTAGT
The DNA here is from genome assembly GCF_009769625.2 of Cygnus olor. Taxonomy (NCBI): domain Eukaryota; kingdom Metazoa; phylum Chordata; class Aves; order Anseriformes; family Anatidae; genus Cygnus; species Cygnus olor. The sequence continues at coordinate 105,439,945 of NC_049169.1, forward strand.
TGATGTACTGTAAATGGAACTGATAATTTTACAGTGTAACAATTATTTATCTTTGCATAAATGTTTGATACAAAATATTTGTTTAGTATTTATTTGCATGCTTAAGACAGTTTTTAATCCTAAGGCACAAATTATTTTGGTATATATAAACCATTCTCACTGGCAGAGACTGCTGCCATGTTACGACATTGATCTGCTGTGGCAAAATTCAAAGATTCATAAAAGTCATTTGATGTTATATAATGAATCCACATTGCTGAGGAGTGACCATATCTTCTTGACATATTGGTACAAGGTCAACATAAATCACTTGGCAAGCGGTAAAACATTAGTGAGGTGTCCCTTGAATTCAGCCTTTAGTTGTTAAGTAAAATTTTTTTTAGTTTTTCTGAGGAAAAAAAAAGTGTAAGTATCCCAATGGGAAAGAGTTTAAGAATAAAATTACTTGTTTCAGTAAGTCTATGTAAAGAAGACATTAAAGATTATTTAAATATAGCTAATAGTTTGATAGGAATAACATAATGTTGGATCAAAGAGAAGACAAATGTCATGTCTTGGAAGTAGTACTAAGAAATTGATCCCAACATTACTCAGAGTACTATCTAGAAAAGTGTTAATTATGTTAATTGATAGATCTAGAGGTAACCACAATGCATTCAAAGTCCTTTTTTTAGAGATATTATTAATATCACTAATGTTCATTCTCTCTGGTTCTGTAAGAGCTTTCTGTGCCATAAAATGGTTTTACCAGTCATTAGGACTGCATCTCAGGGTGCTAGTAAAAACACTGTCTGATTTGTTGATGACAGTTTGGTGATGTAGCAGAGAGGCTAAAGGGTCTTGCTGCACTTTGCAGCAAGAGTTCAAAAGCATGAGTTCACACTTGTCAGGTTTTCCATTAATATAAATAGAAAACTACCACTGGGTGGAAGCTGGGGAGAGATGGACAGAACCGATTGCATATTATGCTTTGGGATGCCTACGCTGTGCTAGTTGATGTTCTGGAAGCTTTTGAAGTAGAGCTTTTGAAGGTCAGAGAGAACTATGTATCAGTTTTTCTGAGTAAAGAAAAAGCATTTATAAATATTCACTGCCACTAATACTAATGGTACGATGCTATTGCATTGCTGAAACACTTTTGGAAGCATCTTAAAGTTGCAGTTATGCCATGATTTTTACTTCCTCTTTGAAGAAGGCTTTTTCTGTAGTTCACGTTAAGTATTGCCACTCCTCCTACTTAGAACATTCTGTAGTTGCTTTTCCAATCAGCTTTAACATCTTTCTTTGCTCAGTCTCCTACTTCAGCTTCCTTTATAGTGATTATGAATAGGAAGAAAACTTGATAACCAAGATTAGATTTTTTTTTCCTAACCTAATTATTGCTTAACTTCATCTTTCTTGTGAACATCTGGGATAATAAGAACTTGGTCTTTAAAGATTAACTCCCTTAAGAAAATAGGGAAGGAGGGAGCGTGAAGATTCACATATAACTACAGAGCTACCATTTCTTCATACTTTGTGCTTCTAAGGGACATTGACAGTCAATATTGGGATTAGTATAGCAGAAGTGTCAGGAGTAGTTTCCATGTAGCAGTCAGGAGAACTCAAACACCTTCAGATGTCTTTCCTAAAGGGCAAAGGTGATTGCCGGGCATTTATCAGTGTGGACCAGTATCATTTATGTATCATTTCACCTGACCAAGGGAAGGAAATAGTTTCTATGCATGTATGTCCTTTGCCTAGGACTTGGGTTCCTAAATACAATCTGAACAGTTTTAAGAGTCCTATGTTAAAAATAACAAATGGTGCACAGAATGCACTGTATAGTCTTGCACCAGTTAGTCCCATCTTTAAGCTGGTGATTCTCTTTCATGCACAACATATAAATTCCATACATCACAGTTTCTTTCACCTTTATTTTCCTATTTCCAGATGCAAAAGGGAGATAGGGCTAGTAGTAAGAGAGGAAAGGCAGAAAAACAGGTGTTTTGCACTTGTAGACTGAATACCTAGAAATTAGACTGTGTTGGTATTTCCTTTGGATTTTTGTGGGGCTTAAAGAATCCAGGAAAACCAAAGTTATTCATGTGAAATGGTATAGTAGTGATAACAGAATTGCTATTAAAAAAAAAAAAGGCAAAAAAAACTCCACCACTTTTCTGTCCTTCATATTCACATTAAATTCTGCAGACTGGAGAAAGAGGCAGTTTCAGGTGTCAGATTTCATTGACTACAGCCACTCTGAAGCAGCTCCTTGGCTTCTACTTACAGCTAAGGGGTCAGCTCATGGCGACCACATTCCCTTCTGATCACTATCTCCCTAAATCTCTTGCAGACAGCAGCAGGAGGTGTGAGGCAAGGAACTGAAGGACAAAGAAGAGTAAAAACTTAACTAGGCCTCAGATGGACAGCATGACTTCAATTTGGCATTCTAAAAAACTTTATACTTCCTGCTCCAATCATCCCCAAGGAATGTAATTTTTTTTTTTTTTTTTTTTTTTTTTTTTTCCATAGTGATCTTGGCCTTTTGCAAGCAAGAAGCATTTCGGAGAGAAAGCTCTTGTTTCCTTCTTTAACCTTTTAATCATTTTAGGTGCAAGCAAGTACGTATCAGCATCAAGCATCCATACCCTATTTTGAAGCATCTCAGGCCAAACTCAAATCAAAAATAATCCATGCTGCCCACATGTTTTAATACAGTAAAAACTGGTTTCACCACAGACTAATATGACACGGGCATACTAAAATAATGGATGCTGAATGAAGGTTAAAATGTGCTTGACTAAGAAGGTTATGTTGATTTCATCTAGACATAGTTAAAATAAAATGTTTATTTTTAAGTATACTAGTCAACATTATATATATATATTTCTGTATGGGAGTTTATAATAGGAAATTTTTAAGTTTGACGTAATGATTTATTAATGTATACCTCAAAATACATCTGTGCTTTGCATTTTGGGAAGCAAAAAATACACACAGGAAGATACTATATTTCTGAGAAGCACATTTTCTAGTAACTGGGTATGCTTTGAGTTGGCTCTTGTATTTCATTAACAGAATGAAATGCCATTTACAATAGTGATGTATGGTAAATAACGCTGAAATCATGTCACATTTTAATTAAGTGTTTTAATGTAATTGCTTCATCTGCATCAATTTATACTTGATCAGAGAATGCACTTTATTTTCATTGGCTTTTTTCCAGTGAAGGAGAGGAACAGGAGAAACAGACCACTACTAAATATAAGGTTTTGAACTCTTAATATTTTAACCAACTTCCCCCCCCCACATAGTTTAAAAACAGATTAACAATAAAATGAATATCTCTAGCCAGTTAATTTGCACTTCATATCGGCATTTAGCATTGTAAACACCAAGCACTGAAGCTCCTTACAAAAATTGTTGATCTATGTGTTTACATATAGATACATATATCCAGTAAATTAGAATGCATTTTGTATTTTCATGTGGTGCTGCGGAATTAAAAGGCATTAAATTTCTATACTAGGTTATAAGCAGAATACACATCACCTTACGCCAACATTCAGACACCACTGAATTTAAGGCATTTTAACAAGAAGAGAGTAGTATTTTAATAGAACTGTATTTAGACAAGGGATCAATAACATCAAACAGCTTTTTTTCCCTATACTTTTTACAATTTGGAATGCTGTTAATAGGCAATCAGGATAGATTTTAAACAAAACACAAAATCAACATTAAAAGTCCCCAGGACAGAAAAAGTATAAAATATCAAAAGAACATTTTATTCACCATGATCTTCATTATTGTCAGGACTTTAAAAAAATATATTGTATTTTATGAGAAGAAGTTGCAGTATTGTCAGTCTGTGCCAGGGTCTACACAAGTACATATCTGTAATTATTTGAATAATTGCCAAAACACTTGCATAAAAAGAAAACTAAAAAGCTATATTCCATCTTTATTTAACTCTATTAATTCCAAACAAATTGCACCAGAGATAACTTTAATCGTACATTCAAGTTTGCTCATTATAAAGCAGGATGATACAGGATCAGCCTTTATGCACAATCTACTAACATCACATCAGAGCTAACAGCCAAGGTGGAAGAACTCCCATGAGTCCAGTTTCAACAGATAACATATACTTTCATTTCAATACGTGGTAATTATTGAGAAGAATTGACTATGCTTTGAAATAAGAATGCACCGTGGGAAATAGTGTAAAATCATAAAAATAGTTAATGTCTGGCCTGAAATTAATAATTTAGACCATTTTTCAATAAAGCATTTGTGGTTTGAAAACTAATTTTCTTCCTTCTTTCCTTCCTTCTTCCCTCCCTCCCTTCCCATCCTTTGTAAAGCCCTCTACTATGCATTTAATACACTGCTGTTCAAAGAAACTGTTTCCCCACACAGTGGATAGATAGCAGAATTACCTCTCATATAAAGGAAAAAGTAAAATTATAAAACTATTAAAAAGTATAGAATCTGTTTTGAGATATTCCTCTCAATTTTTTATAAATAAAGTAATTTTCAATTATTAATATTTGCTTCCCTAAATTTAAGTCCAGACTGTATTTTGAATTATACCTTTTCAGTTTCTCTCATTGTGCGTTTTGAATGCTAGTCTGTTTTGCATTATTATACAGGCTTACTTTCAACCGTTAAATTCAATTTCTGTCATTAAAAAATATCAAGGTAATAGATGGTATTTTGTATCCAGTCCACAAACATGGTGACTCGAGCATACACTCCTGGTCGTTCGGGAAGTGCACACTTATAGCCAAATGATGTTACACCTACCAAAACCCACTTGTTACCATCTTCAAACATCAGAGGGCCTCCTGAATCTCCCTGCAATATGCAATTAAAAAGTTAAAAGTGAACAGTGTCAACTGCTAACCAGAGGTTGTTGGTTACGGTGTTTTTTTTCTTGATGATCTTTAATCATGAACATTGTATCTTTTTATGCCTTGGACACCAGAAATTAGATTAATATAGATTCTTCCATACAGAAAACACAGAAATAATCTATTTTTAAAAGTTTATATATAATCTCTATATATTCATATACTTATTTATAATCTATAAATAATCTATGATCTTTTTTTAAATAATAAAAAAGGATGTGATTTTAAACTCTCATCAGTCTTTTAGTAGAGGACTGAGTTTCAAACGATTGTTATACATTTAGCCCTTCGTTTTTCACAAAGCTTGGGTAAATGTGTAGAATTATTTTCCAGCTGAGTCTATTTAGCTAAAATACAGTTCTATTTTCTGTCCCCTGACCTTTGGCAATTTCAAATTTAGAGAAAACGATGGCAAGATTGCCAGAAGAGGAGATGTACTTTTCTGCCATCTCTTTCTCAATGGGTTAGCAGATGTAGCATTGCAAGAGAGTGCGGGAGATAAATTTAATTCATCCCACAGCCTGAGTGACCTTTCATGTCTTGTTTTGATGAAAAAGAAAACGATCATTTTTTGTTGTCTATTCTGGAGCTAGTTGGTTCAACCAGTATTACTGTTGTCTTCTTGCGGCGCTTTGAAGGGAGCTTTGGGGAAGAGTTCTGTGGAGACTCAGCCATTAAAATACTTCTGCCCATAAATCTAGAGCATCCACAAAAGTTCAGAGGTGTGACAGCAGCCTAAAGGCTGAAGCAGTATCAGGAATCAGTTGTTCCTCTTGCTCATGGTTGAATGGCCATTGATCACAATGCTGGTCACTTGTACTCTTTATCAACCTATGGCGCTACACTTTTTTTTTTTTTTTTTTTTTTTTTTTTCAGTTGGAGGGGTAGAAAACAAAAAGGAAAGAGGAAAGCCACAGAGGCTGAAGGAAAAGAAAATGAAAGTAAGCTTGCATACACTCACTCCTCTTTGACTAAAGTAGCCAAAGTCACTGCACCTGATGAAGGCTTAGAGCAATAAGGCAAGATCAATTATGTGAGAGTGTTCCTTATCAGACTTGAGGAGAACCAGGCAATCTCCATGGTGTAGATTGGAAGATGTAGATGGACTGTAGATGGATTGGAAGGTGTAGATGGAAGAAAAATGTGTTGGCCTACACTGACTATGCCCTCAAGGATATGCAGTGCATTAAAAGGAGAGTGGGAACAGAACTGAGAGCCCCAGTAAGCAGCCTACGAGACAAATGCAGAAAGGCAGCCTCTCCAAAATACTGTGATGTTCACTTACGAAACGTCTCCAGAGCCTACGTATTCTGGGGAAAATTATCATTGCTATCTCCCTTTCCTTGAGTGAGGTATTTTTGAGATTTTGATTTATTGGTATTTATTTCTCTGTACCCTGCTTTTTGCTAAATGTGTTCCTGTTTCCTTCATGGAATTACTCAGAACTAATTATTCAAAGTTTTGTGCAGAAAATTTCCAGTCCTTACATTTATCTCTCTATAAGGTTGTTTATGTCAAGATGATACAAAACAGATTTTTATTATAACATGTATCCTGATAAAGTACTAAACGAGCAAAATATTGTGAGTAGAAATTATATTCACAGTGATTCACAGTCCAGGTTTTAATGACTGGAGGATCACTTTTTCCCATAATTAGATGTACTGTGTGCTTGTAGTGAAAATGAGTCACTTATCCTTACCTGACAGGAATCTATTCCTCCCATGTCGTAGCCTGCACAGATCATATTCTCAGTAATACTATATTCTGGCATCCATTGCTGGCATTTGTCATTTAAAATGAGAGGGACCTCTGCTTCTTGCAATATATTTGAAGTGGAACCTGATGAACATACAGACTACGTTTACGTCCTTCAATAAATATGTACAACATGCTCAGAACACCGATAATTTTGTTCTTGTTCCAACATGTTGGGCATGTTACCAAACAGTAGGAAGCCCTGCTGCACTGCTGTATTATTCAGGTTTATGCCCCTGAAACACAATCACTGATTAAATGGTGCTCATTAACTGAATCCTGTCTTTCATTTGTGTAATGGGACTGAATTTGGTTATAATTGAATCAAGGTTATTAAAATCAGTGACTATGAACTTACTGTGGAGAGGTCTGAGAGCTAATTAAAGGCTTAGAAGCTTAGATTGCCCAATGTTTCCACACTATTCATTGTATAACTTTGACTGGGTATTTCTAGTTTTTGTAAAGATTTCTGTTACTGGTTTCTACCTGAAACTTTAAATACAATTTTACTCTGAAAATGGAGGTGCAAATATTTATAAGCAACCATGGAAGTGAAATGGCATGTTTGTTATTTTACAGAGACTCCAAATCCGGAGAAGGGGATATACAAATAGAATATGCATTTCACACTACAGTCAGTATGCTTGACTTCTGAAGAAAATCGTTTGCATGTTTTCAGAAACACTGAGCTTTCTTCTCCCCCCCTTCCTTCCCCCTCCCCAAATATCTGGAAATAAGATGTTCATATTTCATATTGAGAAAAGCAGTCATTGTAACTCGTAAGTGGTATGCAGTAAGCTTTCTTCATAATTTAATGGTTGTAGATTTTTTTTTTTTTTTTTTAATAAATATGTTGTAACTCTTTTACTTTGCTTTGGGGAAGAACTAGTGGGTGAGTGGGATAGCTCCAAAATTTCTGTATGGAGTACATCTCTAATCTTTTGCTCCTGTGAAATCAGGAGCAGACTTTCCCTCCTGGCTTCATGCCTGTTATAATTTTCCCACAGATGACTCACCTCCACTTGTAGTATCACCCCAGCCAGCAATGAAGCACTTAATTCCTGGTAAAAAGTGTTGATTTTTTTCTGGTAAGCAGACAGGTTGTATGTAGTCTGTGAATGTGAAATAAGCAATCAATTTCAACCTCTTTCCTGTATTCTGTTTTTTATGGAGTCACAAAAGAAAATATCCATTAATTCAAATTCACTTTTGGGGGCAAAATAACCAGGAAGTACTGGATTGATTGATTAGGTTGTAAAAAATGTACAGCCATTCCATCACCCTCAAATGCTTAGCACAGTTAAGAGTTTAGCATAATAGAATAAATATATTTTATGGTAAAATACCACCTCACTTATTTACCTGTATATTGCACTTTGTACTGAAGATGCATCAGAGCAATATCACCGTCTTTTGTAAGCTTATTGTAATGAGGATTTATAACTATTTGATCGATGTATCGAATTACTGTTGAGGGGTGCGTCATATTCAATTGGTCATGCAAGCCAAGAACTGCCTTCCATTTAGATGGTTGTAAATGCCTCCTAGAAGTTGCAAGGAATATTCACAATTTTGAATGATTAATGAAAGTTCTGAAAAATATGTTAGATAGAATGCTGATCTTTAACCTCCAAGCAATTCATAGCATGTTCACATTTTCTCAAAATAAATATGAAAACGTAGTGGCTGTGCTTACAATTTTGTGATAGTAATACCATTTTAAACATCCATACAGTAGAAATACGTGGTTGAATCTTGATGTTAAGCTTATAATGCATTATTTATAAGAATTAATCAGACAGCAATGCAGTGGGGGAAAATACATTAACTAAATTGCTATGGCTTTTTAAACATTGGGAAGAATACTGCTGACTGCCCATAATGCAATTAATATTGGTCCCAGTTAGAAAATTATTATGGAGTTATCTGAAGAATAATAGATTTACGATGTTGTAGAAAATGCTTCAGCTCACTGACTCAGAAAATTGGTCTCTTAATTTTCTTATCTAAATTGAAAACAATACGTTTAGACAAACTATGGCATAATCTTTCTTTTTTTTTTTTTTTCTTTTTTTTTTTTTTCTGGGTTACATATCCTGGTTTGAGACTGTATCTAACTGTATCTCTCTGTTAGAGAACTTATATATTTGCTATTTTTTAATTGACCTGTTAGTAGTTTCAAAAATATGTTTTCAGCCTTATTGTATGAAATTGGTTTCTGCTTATCTTTTAGTCTGACATCAAGAGGTTATGATCTTCCAAATTAGGAGCATTTAAGATAAATGTTCAGAATTAAGGGATGCAACTGGAAGCTTGCACTTAAGGAAAACTACAGCAAAGTCGAGGTGATAAAATGAGATTTAAGTGAAAAGAGAAAGGTGATATAAGTGAAAAGGAAGCACCAAAATAGATGTGGACTTGTTGTGTGCAAACTAAGAGGGCTTGATCCTCCTCATTTCAATGTCTTTGTGACAGGAATATGGTTCTTGTCATACAATGAGGAGGCACTCATATATTGGCACAGTCTGCACTGCATTATTGTTAAGCTATTTATAATTAAAACTCTACTGTAATTTTGAACAGTAATGTTTCTTTTTTGCCATTCCAGTTTCTGGGTGTCTTCTACATAACGTGTTTCTATGATAGATGTTATGGAGGCAAACCCTAGAAAGTATTTTATTATGTATCACTTCTTTGAATGGTATAGATAACACCAGCTAGAGAGCATCCAGTATTGTCTAATCAATGCACATAAATCAAGATTCATTCCAATTACACACAAGCTGATCTTGATCAATCAATAGCAGTATACAGGAGGAACAAGCAACACTGAATATACCTTTCTGAAACACCTCGTACTTTACAGCATTGACAAAGATTGAAGTAAGTAATGGGGACCCAAATTACTCATGGTTTAAGTGCAAATGGTTGGTATTAATACCGTATGTTTAAAATGTAATTCTTCATTGTTCAGAAAATGCTTCTTAGTTTCCTTGATTCTCTGCTTTAAAGTACAAATTGAGGGTTTACCAGTAAGTAAAAGAGCCTTTAGCCAAGCTCCATGAGCTTCAAAACACTGTAATGAAACAGTGAGCGAGTTTTTAATTTTTTGTATCAGTATCACAAGTTATTCATTATCTGATGCCCCCTTAGTGAACCTGCATATAAAACAAGTGTTTCACCGTCATTCTTAAAATCAAAAAGAAAAAACATGGCATGGATGTAATATGACCATCTCAGCTAGTTGGCATGATGCCCTGGAGTCAGTGGAGACAAAGATGCACTTGTGAATTTATATTAATTTACTTCAAAACATCTAATAAGCCTCAAAAAAGTGTCATTCCTGAGTGTTTTCAGTACAATCCTTTGAAAGTATGCTTTGCTCTGTGTAGGACTGACTGATGGCTCAGGACTACACTTCAACCCAGCTTTACTGACAGCCACCCACCATTAGGATACTTGCATGTTGGGGGAGTAAAAGCATGTGTTAATTTATGAGTGCAATGAACATTACCCATATACACAGTGTGCTGCTGTCACCAGCCATTCCTCGCTGACAAGGGAGGCTCCACAAAGATGCATGGAATTAAAATGAAGTGAGACTACCCAAGGCCAAGCCTCTCTTCTGGCATCACTTCCACCTACAATCCTTGTTCTATTGTTCTGAGTTACCAAGCGTTGTCCACAAGCTAAAATAACAACAACAACAATAATAATAATAATAATAGTGATTTATAGATTTGTAGGGTAATATGGTACATTTTATTTGAATAGTTAATATTCTTGGAAAAAATAGGCTTTGTACTACCTGACCTGCTATTCAAAAATGCTATTATCATGGAGGAAGTCATTTTATAGCTGAAATCAAAATGCAACTTTGTAACTTGGATTTAGATGTGTTATCTTCTGAGACCTTAACATTTTTATATATATATACGTTTTCAGTATAGACCCAACTGCAGTGTATACTTAACTCTGAAAACAAGAGAAGATTGTAAATTTTTCTGTGTTTATATCATTACAAGTACAGTTTTTATAGTCCATTCCCTAACCTTTCAATTCAAACTATAAACATTATGCTTTATGGACTGAACAATCTGATTTCTGTGTGAAACATTCCCAGGGTGTTTGTACTTACGTTTAATGTTACATTGCAGATGAATCACCCGGTTGTTCAAACAGTGTTCTCTAGAATAAAAGTATAATTAAATCACAAGTATCTGCACACCAGGTAACACTCTCTCTCTAATATATATAAAAGCATATTAGTTTGATTAGTTTATCAAACTGTTAAACATAGTATTTTGGCTACAGTCCTTCATGCTTTAATCATGTTTTAATTATAAATACAAAATATTCTTTTATATATAATATTAAATGTACATGTTCTTCTTTAATGGACACTTAATTGATGCATGTTATGGAAATAAAAGTAGATTACCCTTGTGATTTAAGTGAACAAGTCATCTGTTTATGACAGATTCTCAACAAAATTGTAACAGTATATGGCATTTTCTTCTGCCTTTTGAGAAGTTTTCAATAACTAACCACTAGAGATCAGTGTAGCCAAAGAATTTTAAAAAGGGGTTAGTTTGGTATCAGTGTATCTTCTTTACTAAGATTACAGTGCACTATAAAATATATAGCTGCATATAGAGTGTTAGGAATTGTTTAGCAGAGATATAAAGCCAGAGCCTGAACAGCATGAGACCACAGATCAAAACAACTCAAGCATTTTTGATACCCAGAGGTTTTAAGATTATCTTCATAGCTTGTAATGAATCTGAACACTGGGGACAGTGTGTGTGCCAGCAATTTAAATCTGATATACACAGAAGTATATCAGAGAAAAATAAAAAGGACTGCCAAAGGCTAGTTCACAGTATCTCTTTTTAAAAGAGAAAAAGGGAAGGATTCTTTAAACATGATGTGGTATTATACATCCCTCACTATGTTTACACTAAAATTTGAAATCTGTTGTGAGGGAAGCAATGGGTGACATGACCCAGCATTTTCACAATGGCGTAGTGGTGCAAGAAGGGCAAGTGAGAAGACGTAACCCTCCGCTCCACCACCTGATTAAATCTGCACCATGGTGAGGGTGAGCGAGTGAGATATGCCTCTAGCCTTGTATTGTATCATATGAACTAGCCAATCTAATATCCAACATGTAAGATTTGTCCCTATTTTTTTACGTTGAAGAAGGGAGTTGCATATAATGGAGTCACATGTATCTCCCACCATCACTGCTTACCGATTGCTTTCATATAAGGTACTTATGGGCTTCTGCTTTTTCATCTTTTTGGAGTAAGCTCACAGTATGAAAACCACTTCCTTGCCTGCGCTTCGGTTTACCAGTCCTCAGCTACCTCTTGGTAAACTTGGGAGAGTCCAAAAGGCAACAGAGGCATTGCATGGGCACTGCATACCCATCCTATGTGACCCTCTGAGTGCAATCTAAGAAGGAGCATGCAAGGCAGAAATCTGAAATAGATGGGACATCTGTGATTATGGTCTTCACTTAGGAATAGCAAAAGCAATTATGCCTGTGGCATCTGCTCATGTATCTTCAAGTCATGATTTTGCCCTGTACAAAGCTATTCTGTCAAGAAATACATTACCTAAAGGCATCAGAGAACAGTTATGCTGTCTGCACCACAGCTGAGGATCTGTGCTCTCCTTTATTTCTATGGTAGTTATGCTTGAATGTAGTTACCAAAGGCAATGTGAGCAACACCTTTTATAACCTGATTATGAGCATTTGATTTTTTAATTATCAAAACTATGTAACCTTTCTGTCATTCACTGTATATACAACAAAAGCATGTGAAACTATAATGGTGTCACCCTGTAAAAATGATTTCTATCAGCTTTCCAGATGAAAAATGGTAGAAGACAGATATCTATTTCAGCAACAGAAATACAAATAAGATGAACGAACTTATTCCATTTCCTCCTGCATTAATCACCTTTTAGAGTTTAGCAGATATTAGCAGAAGATGTCTTTAAATCACTGCCGCTGTTTAAGATGTCTATTGGCTATCCTTATTTAGACATGTAGTCAAGAAAAAAAGGAAAAATAGGTTGCAATGATATCCCATTAGTTAAAGATACTTTTACTACCAATGAGAACGATAAATGTTTAGGATTAACAGAGTACAACTAGAAGATACAATGCTTTTTTATTATTATTATTATTATTATTTTTTAATTTAGATAAAATACAGCATATCAAATTGAGAATTCCCTCCTGCTTTGTTACTATGTGGTATGTTCATAAAGGAAACTTGAAAGAATATGGACTCTTGCCATCCTCAACATCATTTCAACATTTTAGCAATTATACAGTAATTTTCTGCATCAGTGTTTTTGGTAGGATTCCAGGAAAATGTGTATAATAAGCCCTCATAAGCAGAAACACAGTAATTGAAGTCATTATATGTTTTATTTGATGATAGATAGCCCTTCTCCTTTTGGAGGTGTACTGTAAATCCCATAATTTCCTGAGAATATAATCTTGTGCAAATGTTACAGTTTCATTTAATCTACAAGAAATACTACCTGTTTGTAGGACCCTTCAGAATCACTTCAAGTGAACTGAAGTTCATTTGGAGTGAGAAAGGTTAAGGGTATAATCAAATGCATTCCAAGGATCATCTCACCTAATGATTCAGTTCTAAATGTTGAGACAAACCCAGAAGACATTTTTGGGTGAGATTAATTTGTCTAAACATCTGTCTGGTGTCCTAAACTTATGTCAATAAAGTCAATGGATTACAGAATGTGATTAATTTTATTCCAGCAAAGATAGCTTGATGAATCACAATTTGGAAGTGCATATTTTTCACTACTGATTTTGGAGAGAACCTAGTGTGTTCTCTCTTATATAACAATGGGGGAATACCACTCCATTTTAATCCTTCTATTGGTGCTCAAATTAATGTATTATATATTCACAGTTTAGAGATCTCTACATAAGAATACTTTGTAAATAGCATTTACAAATAAAATGTGCATGTAAAAAGAAATGTAAAAATAACGGTATTTGTCATTTCCACAGTCAATGTTCAAAGACTTCACATAAAACTGTACTGAATGCTGGCTAAAAATGCAGCAAGCATCTCTTTCCTTTGAAATTCAAAAATAGACAGGAATGGAAGGGGGAAGAGTGAGTTGACCAGTGTTATATAAAATTCATCAGCAGATAGAGAATAAAACCTAGCTATTTTGATACTCCAGACCTTGTACAGAACCATGTTACCCCTCAGAAAAACTTGAGCTAGAAATTATTGTATAAATGTCAGTCACCATACTTAAAGTTATCCTTTGTATGAGGAAGAAACCTCACTCTACCCACCTTTTTGTAAATATAAGGCTTTGGTTAGCTGTTTTGGTGATGTCAGCAAATGGGCCATCTCCGGTGAATAATACAGTTGATGACATATTTGCATCCCTAGAAAAAAAAGACACACTTGTGTGTTTTTAGATATTTAACCTATTCCACTGGTGGAGGACTGTTTGGGAGATGATTATGGTGGTGGAATAAACTGCAGCTTTTTTTTTTTTTTTTTTTTAAATGAAATAATGACTATCTGGAGATTTGTGAGATTTTGAAACTTCCATGGATTAAATACCTGGATACTTGCCTACTTTCATTCTCACACCTTCTTCTAAGATCTCTAATGCTACAATTATATTGAAATAGATAGAAATAATTATTTTAATGAAAGTAAATAGTCAATTTGTGCTTTTTGGTGCCACGCTGAATGATTTACAATACTGATTCTAAAATATATGGAGCTAAAACTTAGTATGCAAAATTGATGAGTAACAAGCTGAAGCTTGGAATATCACAGTTTTGCTGTTTTACAGGATTTAATTTCATTGCTATTTTACCTTTGTGCCTAGAGGAGAAATGAAAATATACTTTCTTTCATGAAGAATCTAATGGAATTAATGCTACCTTAGAAGTTAAGTTTCACCCCACAGATCTGTTGAAAACAAAATAACAGAATAACCTCTTCTCAAGAAGAGGTTTAGATTGGGTATTAGAAGGAATCTCTTCACAGAGGGGCTGGTCAGGCATTGGAATGGGCTGCCCAGGGAAGCAGTGGAGTCCCTATCCCTGGAGGTATTTAAGAGACATGTGGACATCACACTAAGGGGCATGATAGGACTTGGTAGGTCAGGTTGATTGTTTTATGTGGTGATCTTGAATGTCTTTTCCAACCTAAATGATTCTATGATTCTAAGATTTGTGGAATAAATCAAGGGTGTTGTGTCTTCCACTGAACAGGTTAGTTCATCTGAATTAGGCTGTACTCCTAGATTCCCTTTTCTGCAACAATGGCATTTTGAACACCAACAATTCTGTGAACTATTGGTGAGATGAAGTGTTTCGATGTTTACAACCGATATCTAGATTTTGTTCATAGCTTATTCTGCACCATATACTTTGTGATACTGCATATGACGGGCTTGGAACATATACTCCCTGGCTCTTGAGGAAACCTGGGTAAAAAAGACAGCTGAGGTCAAACTACATAATTGTTTTGGGGGTGACAGCCTGCTTCCATCTGATCTTTTAGCCATAGATATTTCAGGAGTGAAAAGACAACCATTTGTGCAGATTTAATACACAGGGAGCACCTATCAAGGCAGTATGACTTCAAGTGCACTCACTGTCCTGGGAAGTATGCAGTCTACTATTTGCCTGCAAATCTGCTGTGTGTGAAGAGTAAGATTAGGCACAGGAAAAAGAAGGTTTTCAACAGCCCTGATGTGCCACTAGGAAAGCTGTATGACATGCTCTACGGAAAAAGTCGCTATGAGAAAACCTTTGATAATTACATTTGATTCGCTTTCTTACTTTGACTTCCTGAAGTACAAACAGCTGGAGATTCCTAAATCTTATGTGACTGCAAAACCAAGCTGCTACTAATTAAGTTATTGGTAAATGATGAGTCTTAAGCATTTCTGTAAGTATAAGAATTCATGGAAATCATGCGCTTTTCCTGGAGCTTCTCAGATTAATAAGAACATGATAGTTTAGCAGGTCCAGAAACTCTGGACAGCTCTAGACAGACAGTGTCACAGCTCTTTAATTTTCATTGATTCATGGCATCGTTCAGCACAGATTAGGTGTACCCAAGATAAAATGTTCTGATAAGATTACTTCTCCTAGAACTGATTAACATTCAAAATAGAACTAGTTTTCAAATGGAGGGAATGATAATGGCATATTGTGATAACTTTTATCTCTAATCATCTAGACTCTTATCATTTCAAAAGGAGAAAAGATTAATATCATAGGCGAGATCCTAAAAGTAAGATGTATCTTGGCTTTTCACTGTGGGTCTTCCGTTAATGAAAATGATCTGTTAGAAATTTTGAAGGCTGTGACGAAAATGGCCTTTAAGAAGCTAATACAGGTGTTAAGTAGCCCTCATTCCATTCAACATGTTCACTAGCCAAAACTCACAGAAGAATACTGGTTAAATTTCTTACACACAGATATACAGCATTATTTAAGGTTTCAGTCTCTAATTCTGTCTCAGATGTGTTCAGTAACAATAAGCACTATATTGACTGTTAAGAAAGATTCAGATAAAATGGTACATTTCAGAAAAACTATTCAGAATAAGGATAAGAGTGCCATTTGCCCAATAGATTCCTTTTTACTATTTACAATTCCTTTTACTACCTAAAAAAATCCACACACTTATTTGAAAAAAAAAATATATATATATATATATTCACACATTTTGTAATTCATTGTTTAGTTTTCAGGCTGCAAGGATGTTTGCAGTTTGTTTAATTTGTGTTTAAGCCACAGGGGAGTGTTTCTGCTTTGTCCAATGATTTTATGAGAAACAGGAGAACAACAACCACTAAAGAATAGTAGCAAATTGCAAACAATGAACACATTCTTTGGCATAAAAAAAAAAAAATCTTTGTTCATGTGTGAATTCATATGGAGAGCAGCTATTTTCTAAATGCTTGTGTACGCACAATTTCTTTGTAAGAAAATATGCAAATGGTAAATAAAAATAACCTCTCAATGCTTCCTGGATTTGAAAAGATGTTTAAACTAAAGGGTTTAAATGAGGCTAGTGCCTAGCTTGTCTGTGTACTAGTACAAGTTAGTGTACTAGCAGTGTCTGATCCCAAGTGAAACTGTGGACCTAAAAATCAAAAAAAAAAATCCATCAAGACTCCTCCTATGGCTTTCAGGTCAAAGTGCACATTATTACTTGTTGACAATTGACATGACATTAAGTCTACCACTGAGTTATTAGGACTGCCCTAATTCTGGTCCTCAATGCTGCAAAACAGTCTCAACACATGGAGAAACAGGTTCTTTGCTACATCTAGTACATTACTCATAGTGGCTCTACAGCAGGCTCTTGCCACGCTGGAAGGCCTAGGTCTGACAGTCAAAAACAGGATTTTGTCAGGTATTTCAAGGAGTTAGGCATGCAGCTACTACCTACCATTCATTAGTGGAGTAAATGAAAATATAACTGACCTGGGAATCTCAAAAAAGAAATCATATTCCAGTTAACTCATTTCCTTCTCAAGAATTTTGTGAGTTCAGGAACAAAACAGACTGCAGGGTTGAGAACAAATTCTAAATTCCTTGTTGGACTTTTGGTTACAGCAAAACTGCAAGGTTTGACCCCATTCCTGGGTAAAATTCAGTAAAAACCCATCTGGCTCTGGTCCCAAAGAAACAAATGTGTTTGAAACCAGAAGAGTGGTCAAAAGCTCAATGTATTGTTTGATGGCTCAAAGAAAAGAGATGCTAACAATACTGAGATTTAACATCATCATCAGATACACATGAAGTGTAGGCTGAGTAAAGGATTCTTGTTCAGGTTTCTCAGTTCCACCAATTTGTGTATCTTGCACTCTGGACTCATTCAGAATATAGGTTAGGCAAATAATTTGCAACCATTTTGTAGATGAACACACAGGCATCCCTCCAGATTTGCTTATTTGGCACATATCACAAACATGACAGTCACATACTTGAAAAATGGAAGCAAAAAGATTCTGCTGTGTGATTTATCAGAATCTGTGTGGAACACTGCACCTTCTAGCTCAGCTACATAAACAATCAGGATATGCTGCAGGACTCTCATGGTTTCCTTTTCACAAATTAAAGAAGAAACGACACTAGAAAATGTATAACCAATTAACAGCAAAAGTAAATCATCCCAGATGAACTTTAGCCTCTTCCTCTGATAATGCATGATTCTAGGTAGTTATTTCAGTATAGCAGCATGAGCTATAGCCTATCCAAGACCTGTTATTAGAACCATCCATTTACTAACAAATACAGTGCCAGTTATCAACAAATATGCTGCTACAGGGAGATGCAAAGAACACAGAAATAGCTTGATGCTTAATGGATTTCTATATACGTATGATAATTTTATCCTGTTCTGCAGGATTTGTAACAGAAAATGTACCCAAGATACCAGAATGTGATACAATTTCAGTTTAAAAATACTATATATATATTAAACAATGGGAATAAACTGAACAATGGATTTAAAAAGAACTAATTAGGAAACTTAATAGGATTTTTTTCTTTTTAACAAGTGTATTTGACTCTATTATGCAGACAAACTCTGAAATATATTGCCATAGAATGGTATGGAGACAAAAGAATAAGTAATTTTTAAAAGCTAATAGAAAATACCATGGAAGACAAAGTTCACTGAAGCCTATCAAATATCAAAATGTAAACTAAACCATTACACCACAAAACGACCAGTGTCCAGAAGTTATGGAGGAAAAGGAGGCAGGAGCAGGCAGGCAGCAAGGAAGAAGGCTACTGGCCATCGTGATGGACAAGGTTATTTGACTAGAAGAACATTTAGTCACACTCTGTATGTCCTTATATGCATGCATAAATTAGATAATTACATATACATATTACAACCAGAATTTCTGCATGCAGGTATTTGATATGTATATAAACGCAGTACCTACCCAAAAGAAATAAAAATAAAACATCACACATTCTCTCATCAGATGATTAAAAATACATTCAAACAACATTTAGCTGTTTTTCTACATCTTCCTGTGTGGTATCTAAAACTAATTTATGAGACAGGCATTTGCAGGCTTCCTACTTTGGTTAGAGACCATGATAAACTGCAAGCTAAGACTTTCATTTGGTTATTACTTGAGTGACATTCCCTAAAAACCTCAGCACTGTAGGAAAGATATTTATTATTCAATGAATGGCAGTGAAGTTCCATATAGTGTAAGTGAGGTCAGAATTCAGGCCATAAATTTTACCACAGTTGCAAAAATATGACACTTCTGCACTCGACCCTCCTCACCCCTTCCCTAGAAATTCAGCTGATCAGTAGTGACTGAAGCCAAATCCATTTTTTCAATCATACGCTTCCTTTCTCCCTCCACCCTCAACCACACCTCAGGAGAAATACAGTTTCGTAACCCAACAGCTAAGGTCTAATGATAAGTATGAAATGTACTGGGATCCTCATTGCAGGATACCCAGGTGGTTATCTTGAATTTACTTGAGATGAACATCAATATGATAGTGGAGCAGCCAAGGCTGTTGTTTTCTCCAGATTTAATCTGGAGCTATCCTCATAAAAAGTGAAGACATAAATGATGACATAAAATGATAAAAGACTAACACCGCCACATCAGTCTCACAGTGTTCTCCAATATGTATGCTCATGCCTAATCTACCATATTCAAAGTTCGCAACACTGTGATGAATGCCATCAAAACAGGCGCTGCGACACTTACAAATTTGTTGGCTGACCTCGCACTTCATTTACTATAGAAAAGTAGACTTGTTTGTTTGTTTTGTTTGTTTGTTTTGTCTTTTTTTTTTTTTTTTTAATGGTATAGACACCAGTAAAATGATGAGGAAAACACAAATACAGAGACGCAGAAAAGCTGCAAACAAGGTACAAAGACACTGAATATTCTGAATATTTTCACTCACCCTAATCCTAGCTGGTGGCAAACACTGTCTGAAATCTGCTCATTCCAATCATCTGCACATGCCAGGTGCCATGTCTTCCCAATCCTGACTTGTACCAGCCCTTTGGTGCTTAAAGAACCATTAAGCAATCTCACTGTAGACCAAAATGGATAGAAGCATTTTAGGCAGGTGGTAAAAAAAAGAACAAAATAAAAAAATAACAAAAAACAAAAACAAAACAAACAAACAAACAATAACAAAAAAAGAAAACACGAAACACAAACAATCCCCCCTCCACACAATGCAATAATATTATTGCCAGCAAAGAACAAAAGTAGTTAAGGTACATTACAGCAGTAATAAACCCAGTATGTAGAAGATGTTGTATTCCCACAGGAAGGAAATACTTTTTCCTTCTATATTTCTGTGACAGGATGTTTTCATAGCTTGTGTTTTGCAAGTCTCATGAACAGACAGTAAATAAAACATTTTCCATCTACTCTAACAACTATTTCTTCTTAGCCAGTACTACACAATTTTGAACTACTGTGGTGAGGCTTTAGCTACATGATACTCAGTAACACTGACTAGAAGTAAGGTTAAAACCAGAGCTGACAGAAAAATTGGATTTTCCAGTTATAATCGCTATGAGAACTTTCAGTGTTTGCTTTCATTGCAGCTTAAGTTAAAATAATAACAATAGTAATAAAAAAGCTCTCTGAAAACCAGTAGTTCTATCAAAGGTTTTCAAAAAAAAAAAAAATCAGAAAAAAATTTGGAAACTCTTTAAGTATGTGGTAAAAAATCTTATGCTACTGTCATGGTGACTAAGGAAGTTGGAGCAGAAGGTCAACAGAATTCCATCTATAACTCATAGGCTACAGCTGAACTTGAGACAGATAACAGTTATTGCCAGCATGAAGCAGGGAAAGCAATATAATTCATTTGCAATTTACTGGTTGCTGAAATATTGTTTTGGGGAAAATATTAGTTCTCCAGAAAACCTTTTTGCAACTAAATATTTCCATAAAGATTAACATTTATCCACTTTATTAAAAATAAATAAATAAAAATTCCTCTTTAACATGCAAAGCACATGAATGAAATAGGTGACAGACAGTGGTTAAATTAATGGTAAACATCACTCATACAAAATTTTGGAGCAGTCTTTAAAATCTCAGAATTGCTTGCACTGTGAGATTTCTCCAAATCACTTTTGACACCTTTCCTGTCTTCTACTTGAACTATAATTCCTCTTCCTTTCTCCTTATCAGATCTACATTAATCTCCAAATACACTGCTGCTAAGCAGTAAGAGACTTACTGAGCACTCAACAAGTGGTTAATTGTAATGTCATATACTTTAGAATTTTCAAAGAAAGAGATATCCTATGTCTTTTCTTTGGAGTCCCTGGGAAGTTTCATGAGTTGGAGTATTTGAAAATGGCAGTTTGTCTAGTCTAAAATGGTATATATGATAAGAAATTGAAATTGGTTTCAGGAAAATGAGCAAGTATTTTGGACACTGAAAAGACTCAATATGAGGGTGTCTAATTGAATTTGCATTTTATTTTAAAGGTTAGATTGATTCAGCCAACTTTTGGATTAAATGGGTTTTTGGAAGCAATTCTCCCTATCCCTTAATGTGAGGTAATTGGTTATGAAGAAATAGACAATCTATGGCAAAATAAATCTTTGGGAAAATGTACATAATGTTAATTTAGGTGATGGTTACCTTGTTCAGATCTTCTTTAGCAATGGCTAAGAAGAAGCTGAAGTGAATTTTATTTTGTGCATTTTCAAAGGCAGAAAAACAGCTAATTGCATTAATGTGAACACTGACACTGCACTTTCAGACATTATATACATATACATCCATATAAAAGATGTTGAAATTAATGAGAACTGTCAGCATATATCCAATGATATATCTGAACCCTAGAAGTCCTTCTTAAAACAACGGAAAATGATGATATATTGAGCTTAAAAGTACGCTTTTAACTCTCCCATTAGTGTTTCATAATACATTGTCAGAACAGCACTTTGTCAGACACAGCAATGTGATTTCTGTGCTAGGCCCAATGTAGTTTTAACAACAGTTTTACACTGAAGTTGTTGTTTAGGGAACATTCTTTCCATGTTATGCAAAATGAAACCATATGTCGTACACCTAAATTTTGGAAAGAACCATTTTATCAGATGATTAAGCAATTGCAGCTATCAATTTTCTTGTAGGAGCCTGCACATCCACTGAGAGCAACAGATGCCACTTTTTCATTTGTGCCACACCTTCATCCTATGGCAATGCCAGCATGAGGTGGAGTCTAGGCAGGCTGGGGGGTGCTCTGTGCCACAGTTTGGCTTCCCACTATTTGACAGTTTCTCTCAGGAAGACTTCTTAAACTCTATCACACACTACAGCATTTATACTGCTATGAAACTGAAATTAATAACAGGAAAAAATACAAAATTTTGGAAATATGATATGGATACAGAACGAGAGCATATAACGAGTTTTCATTTTATTTTGAGGACACTGTAAATAGTCATAGTTTTAAGTACAGAGTAACTTACTACCTTTCCTAGAGACTTACACAAGATTACATGCATTGTCTCAGAAATGTGACTTTGCTTTTCTGTCCATGACAAAGTCAGATATTGCCGTGTAAATCTGCATGGCTTGCATGCAGCTCCTGCAGTTTACACTAGCTAAGGTTCTGTGTCTGTTTGCCTATGAAATTCATACCAAATATTCATGCATTCCTTCTCTACGTATGAAATAAAACTTACTGCACTTCGCTTCATCAGAGCCATCTTCACACTGAGGTAGGTTATCACAAAGGTTATGCAATGGTATACACTCTCCACTACGACACTGATATTCCTCGAGTGTACAAGGTCCTGAAGGAGAACATGAAATGAAAATGAAACCACAATTATTGGAAAGGTAAAACTGTAAACATCAGTTTGGTGGAGATCATCCAGTTTACCTGACAATAAAATTGGGTGGATAGTATACAGGATTTTTTCCTAATGCCTTCCACTTATGATTTCCCTTTACTTTCCCTTTTCTTTCCTTTTTTTTTTTTTTTCTTTTCAAAATAATGATGATTTTCAGATAAATAAAAGCTAATTAAGTATAAAATCAGTGGTATTACACCTTACAGTTTCTGCTAAAGTTAGCATTGCTCGGTTACTAGTGTTCTTCTGCTGCACAAATGAATCTTTGGGGTGGATAAGAAAAATCAAATCCTGATTAAATCCTGTTGAAAGCGACTAATAATGTCAAATTTTGTATGTCAACACTTTCACAGAAGTTTAGTGGCTTTAAAGTGTGTCAAGTCAAATGTGCAAGTAAAGAGGCATTGACAGCCAAGAGTCTCCTTTCAAAACCTAGCTGGGAGGAAAGGGGAGACAAAAGGAATAGAAATGAATGAGGAAAACATTCACAAAAATAGGATTAATCCACTTCAGTATCAGTTATGTAAAAAATGTAGATCACATATAGAATAAATATAAAGGTGTAATCCTTGCTGTGTGGGGACCAGTGGATTTAATCGCACCATTTGTTATATCTTAAATCTTATTTAAGGCAAGACAATTGCTCTCCTCCTAAATTTTTAATATCCATATAAAAAGATTAATTTATCAGCCAGTATGGCCTGTTATCTAACATGGACGTAAAAGAGTATGATTTTTGTAATTCCTGAACCAGATTTTCACACATTCACTGGCCACAACTGATGCCAGATTTTCCACAGAACTTACTTCCTACTTACACAGCTAGATGAAGATAAGATTTTCAAATATGCTTTTCTTATTATATTGTATACCATCAAAAATTATTTATTGTAAAATTATTCTTCATTATGAAAATTTTAGTATTTCATGGAAAAATAAAATGTGAAGAAAAATCTTCTTTACTTACAAAATTTGCTTATTTACTTACAATATGGTATTAGTCTGTGTCCTTTGGCTGCAAAGATCGTGAATAAGCTTAACTCTTCTGCAATTGACAACCTTTTAATATATTTAACCAGACCTGGCAATGGCCACTTTGAGAACTCTGCCTTTATAAGCATAATAATTTATTTTACAACAAAACATGGGCAAAGCTTCATCTTTACTGAACCAGTTAAAAAATAGTCATAGTGTTGTTGAGCTGAACAAATGTGATAGATAAGGAAGAAAAAGAAGCAGTAAAATGGTCATGTGCCCATATAAACCTGCCTGTCAGTCTTGCACAAGGTGAGTTGATTTACCAACAGTAAATCAATGGTTATGATTTGTCAGAGATAAAAAAATATACATATATCACTATTACTGTAAATCTATATAAAAAAGCTGACTTTATGATATTAAAAGAAAGCAAAAGAGTGTAGATTCTTGTTGACTTTCTGTTCATGCAAGTGAATGAGACTGCACACATCTCTGAACACATACTGCTTCTCCATTCTCTCTTTTCTGTTGTCAGACTTCCACAAAGTAATACAAAGCCTTTAATTATTTTCAATAAGGTTTGACCTAGAGTTAGTGTAAGGATTTGTCCTGTTAAGCACATTGCTATTCCATACACATATATTCCACATTTGGCTCCAGTTTGCATGTTTTTGTAGAGATGATTGCTGTATTATGCAGGTGACAATTCCAGCTGCAGTTCCCAGCACAAACATGACTCTTTCAGCAGGAAACTGACTGGGATCAGATACACTGCCGTCTAAACACGTAAAAGTAATTCTTCCTAAATCTTTCATACATTAAGGATCAAATTTTTAAAGCTGCAAGAAAGACCATATTTCAAACTCTAATCTGAGTTACCATATGCATTTTGTTCTTCTAGTGTGATTGATAACAAGTATTTTACAAATGCATTTAAGCACACATTAATGACACCACCAAATGAGTGACAAAATGATGTTCTTTCTCGAGAGTTTGTATAAATAATAGTTCATATTTGCCCTCTTAGCATTTAGATGGTTCACTGGTCAAAATACTGAGTCACTTTTTCCCATACTATTGAACTGAGTTGCAGACGGTACTGACATCAGCCAACCGGGTACTTTGTAAAGTAACAAAAATGTCACATTTCCTGCTAGAAAACATAAAGTGCAAATGAGTAACTGTTAGTCTTTTTAACTTTTTGATATTTCTGTTGATTAAGGACTGAGAGTCACCTCCTACTCTCCACTTTTCCTCAAATGTATTTGAGCTTTGGTATAACCTCTTAAAGACATGAGATTGTACACTGACCTAGACGATAGCCAGTAGTGAAGTTTGCAAGAAATCCTTTCTTTGTTACAGTCGTGTCCGTAAAAAGGATTACTGTCATCTGGTTTGTTGTAGAGAAGACATCTGGCAATGGGCCTTGTCCTGTATAGACAGCTACTCTCCAGGAGAACATGAATACATTTAGGTTATTTTGATCTTATTTATTTCAAAATGTTTTAGGATTCAATGCAAATATTGCTACCACATGAGTACAGTTATTTCTTAAAGACTTACTGCTATCAGATTGAGATGCCCAAAGCTCAACCCCAAATTTGATATATCAGTATAGAAAATAAAGTTTGACCAACACATGAATATTGTTCTGTTTCTGCACATACATAAGCAGTCTTATTTATTGAGAAGTTAATTTCTTTTGGATTTTATGGAAAGCTGAGTGTGTGCAAACATTTGGGAAACATGATGTCACATACTGTATGTTTCCTTGAGTTTTCCTGCTAATTTATAAGATGTATAAATCTGAAGAAATGTAAAAGAAAGAGAGAATTGATTTCCTTTACATCAGATCAATCAGTTTGCTCCAGTAGCCTAATTGCATTCATTTTACTACCCAGCAGTTTTACTTGCCCAAAAGTGAAGAATTTGGTCCTCTGCCATCTCTGACTTCAACTATATCATAAATATATTCCACATCAAAAACCTGAAAATGAAGTTGAATGTTCTTCCCTATTTCGGCATTTAAGTACCATACACCTAGAAAACAATAACACACAAACACAAAAACCAGCTTAATGGTTGTCACATTTTCTGTGTCATTTTCACATTGAAGGAAAAAAAAGATCTCTGTTAAAATATTCAGAATTACCCACGAGATGCAGAAGTCTAAATTTCAACTTTAGAAGTGACTTAAGCTGTCCAGATCTAAAATCCCATTTACTGTGATTTTCTAAAATGCTTTCGAAAATTGGATTTATTCTTCTAAGACATAGACAATTGCGTTTATTACCATTCATGGCATCTGCTTGTTTCCCTGACATAGGAAAGGTAATTCTTTTGTAACTATGAAAACATGACAGTCTTGTCACTTAAGCCCTATGCTATTGGATAGTAAAATAATTTCTATAACCATTCACAGAAACCTGTCTCTCAAGTTAGATCTCTTTTTACAGAAGAAGCATTTGCCTCTGTTTAAACCACCTTTATTATATTTATTCTAAGTGACTGTGGATACTATGGAAATCTTGCTAAGAAAGTTAAAAATAACAAACAACACAAAACACTTTTTCTCTCTTCATAGAATGAAAAGTATTTTCTCACTAGTAACAATCGTGTCTGGGAACTTGTGAAATTAATACCTGGAAATAAGAACCATATCTCAAGTGGGACAAAAACACAAAATAACTTTTGCGATTAACATCCCAGCACAATTCTCCTGTTAAAGGTAAAGTAATAAATAATTGAAATTTAATTAAGAAGCAACAGCAAAATTCTCTTCCTTGCTTAATCCATCAACAGCACACAGCATATACCACCTTGAAACATCGTAAATCTCATTTTCTTTTCACCTTTGCCAGCTGTAGCTTCATCTAAATCAAGTAACATTAGTAGATTAATGCTGTCTTTTCACTGGTACGTTAAGAAATATTCAATAAAGATAATCCCTTGCAAAATACATACATATATAATTTCAACTTTAAAAGGTGAACTATTTATCAAAGAGGTGATGACCAAGCTACTAACCTGACAAATATGTTGAGGTGAAATGCTAAAATGTGGACTTTCACCACCTTCTCATGTGTATTGATATGAAAATATCTGACATAAAAGGCATAATGTATCTGGCCTGTCTGAAATCATTCCAAGGGATTATGCTTATCAACATCACTTTTTAATCAACTGGCATAAGAATCCCTAGCTTCTGCTAAGTGTCTTATAGACAGACTTCAATTAAAAGAGCCCAAAGTATTTAGCTTGGATCTTTTTTTTCTTTTTTTTCCTGACAACATTTGAAAGCACATTTAAAACCTTTATCCAACTAAACTTTTCCTGAAGACTTAGAAAAGAATGACTTACATGATGCTTGATTAGGATAATAGTTTGGAAAGTTTTCAGAGCTGAACGTAGTGTTTGGCTCCCAGAGTTCAACTGGTCCTCCACAGTCATCTGAAAAAGCAAACATTTCAAAACATATTTCATCTATTACTTTATTTTTGCAATCATCTGTCTACAAAGACAATTTGGAAAAAATAATTTTATGAAGAAGATATTCAATTTAACTTTACCACTGTAAGGGGCCAGCTATGGTCCTATTGTTATAAAGCTTGAACAATGAACTGTGATAAGCCGCCACTCCACTTCCCTTGGGGAAGCAAGGTGTGGAAGAGCTTTACTGTCCTTATCAGCTGCTGTGGTAGACTTGCTGACCCATACAATTCATGCCATCGGTCAGCTGTAGGTGAGACAATGCTGATTGTGAAGTGCTAGTGCCGAGGTGCACAACTGCATTCATGATGGTGTTATGAGCAGTCTTCCCCACATAGGCAGGAAAGGATATAATTTGTTTTCATTTGGTAATTACTGGTCTGCAAGCTGCACACATGACAGAAAATGTGAATAAAATGTGTATAATTTAGTAGTGTATTAACATAAAAACTAGAAAACATCTATATAAGACAGGAAGTCTCCCCATCCCCTAAATATAAGCATTCATTTATTTGGCTTGCCTTGCTTATTATCTAATTGATTTTCTTGAAGCACTGGCAGAGATACTAAAGCCCATTTTGTCATCTAGGAAATAAACTTCGTAGCAAGACCATATGGATCTATAATGGAAACCATTAGAATTTACCTGAAAGTTTCTTGGTAGCAAAATTTTTAGTTGAAAAACATTCAAAAAATTCTAAAAAATTTCTCAGGTGGAGTTTTCACCATTTTGCAGTTCATCTTGGCTAAGAAATAAAGAGCAGTTTCTTTTCTCATTCCATAAACTTATAAAATGTATTAAAAATTAACTATTGTTATTACTGCAACAATTATTGTTTAACTCATCAATTAAATATGAGACTTTCATATTAAGCTTTTATGCAAGGAGGTTTGAAACCCATATATTTCAAAACAAATATGTCTACTAGCATATCTACTATTCTTCCCGTTGGGCAAAAGGTGATGTTGTTGGTGTGAAAAATCTTTGAACTTCTATAAGGATAAATGGAATAAAAATTTCCAGTGCAATTTCAGAATATAAATTCATGGAGATGAACTGCAGATTTTGAAAGGAGGGAACTTAGAAAAACACTAAAGAGGTGTGCTCAGGTACTCAGACTTTTCCAAACATACTCTAATGCAGCATGTGAAGGCATCAGAACTGTGTGCGAATACATATATAAAGAAGTGATGTCGTATATTGTTAATGAGCCAGGCAACACTAACTAGCACACCTAGTATTTATATACTAAATGGGAGAATTGTGAAAGGGTCAATGCTTTTAAAAATTTAAGACTTTCATTTTTTTAATTTCCAGTTTAAGTGTATGCTGAACAGCCAGATGACATCTTCAATGCTTGGCCTGAAAAGATATCTTAATAGTTATCTAGATATATGACAACACCAAAATTGGCACTTACAATATCTGCCTTGGTAACTATGATGATACCTTTTACTCTAATGACAGCAAAACAATGTACAAAAGCTTGTATATATTCTGAAACAGAACATCAAAAGACTGACTACAGCGAGATTCCTAATTTTCCTATTATGTATTGTTTTTAGAAAAATGGGTCTCAACCACTCCACTAACATACAGTACATGATATGTGAGTATTTTAAGAACTTATACTGTCATTTCGATTTCATCAGGAGTCAAAAAGCTTTTAGTTAAATCTTTTTAAATAGTAAAAGTAGCCATTTGTTCTTTCCCTGAAACAACAGCTCCAGTAAAAAAAGGTCTTTATCCTAAACATGTATTTGCACTCATATATATAAACATAACATTTATATAAAAGCAAGTAGTTTAGATATGCACATGCACACATACACACACACACACACAATTAAATGTGCTGTATATACTCAATATTCTCTTTCAATATATAGTACAGAAAGGTGGCTTACATCCAGAATATATCAGCTTCATATCCCAAAATTTTACTTCATGTTAAGAAATGCTATTTATGTTATTTCAGCTGTACCATTGGAAAGAAAACTGTTTTACCACTTCAGTTGCTCTCAATTACTTGTTTCAGAAACAAACACTGCTCTTCTAACATTTCCAGGAAACAGAAATAAAGGTAGAAGAATTCTACCATTTGTTTTTCTTGTTTTATTCCTTTAATTAAACATGATTTTGTCAACATAGTATTTGGTTAAACATTACCCCCCTATTGGTTTACATTTTGTATTTTGGTATGTCTGTCAGAATTGCATACTGTGAGTCTCTAGTATAAGGACTTCATAATATACAAGTCTTACTGAGGTTGTCCATTGAATTCCACTGGAAAGAAGTTCCACTAAATACAAAAAAGATTTGAACTTTCTCATTACAGCTTTTTATTATTTTATTTTATTTTGCTTTGTTTTATTTTGTTTTATTTTATTTTATTTTATTTATTTATTTATTTATTTTTTAAATCAAACCTGTCAAGATAGATTGAACTCTCTGAAAGGCAAAGGAACTGTTAAAAATCACACTCTCACTAAAAATTGTATTACGTTTCAGCTATATGGGTTACAGTGACAACTAATTTCTGTAAGTACCATTAACAACAAATAAAAGTTACATTGGTTTTGTTATGGAATATTAATGCCCATAGAAACAAGCACAGAACTATTGCAAACCTGGACAAAGAATTCTTAGCCAGATTCATCTTATGACATGAGCAGAGCAAAACCAACTTTCTTAATGGCTGAACTTCAGCAACTTATGACGAAATCTGGTCTGGTGTTGGCTACATGTAAGACATCAGTAATGATCTGTTCTTTGTCTTGCATGGAAAAGCAATGAAAGCAATTGATTTTGCTCATGGAAAAATGCTTTTAAAATTTCTTGTAATCTTTAAAGATAAATTTATATGGAGTTATTCTGGATTGTATTCCAGATGCTCATTAGAGAACCAAAAAAAACCAATCAGCACCAATAACCTCAGTTGTTTCATCAAGGATAATAAAGGATTTTCTCAGCACTGTAGAAAACGATATATGACTTTTACAGAAAAAAAATAAAAAATACTCTGGCTTTGACCAAAACCTTACTTTATATTAACATACACATCTAAAGTGTGGAATCTACACTGCAATTTCCACACTGTGATTTGTGTTAAAAGACAAGTTATGAATGAATAAGAAGATTAAAGCAATCCTTGCTTTAGATGAAAGTGTAAGCTGACAGTCTTGCGTAAATGACAAAAGCAAATCCAGCTCCCCTACCCCATACCCTGACAAAAAATCAGACTTTTCAATGAGCTTCTGTGGCACTGTGAATGATGCAAATGCCTCTCACTGAAGCTCTAGGTTTAGCAAAGGAAATGAGTTCAATGCAAATTCTTTCATCTCTTGTTTATAGATCTGACATTTGTAGTAAAACTGTCACTGTTAGTAAACTTGCACCATATCCATCAAAGTAATATCAGATTTCTTTGAAGATGATTGATAATATTCACATTTTTCAGCAGGTTGCAAACGGCATATATGTATCATGCCTCAATAAGGTAAGAGTGCAACCAAGTCAGTTTTTACACAGGAACTGCTTAGACTGTACTTTTGTATCATATTGAAAGATAACACAGATCCTCCCTAATTCATTTTATACAGATTTATACACCACGTGACCACTTCATTTTTTGAATAGTTAAATTTTGTCACTATACTTTGGGTCGAGATCTACAGTTTGAACGCTGTTTTATTTAGTGTTTCAACAGCAGCACTCAGCTACTACTTACTACAGAGACTTTCTACCACTGATCATTTGCCTGAAGTTAACTTCCAAGGTGTGTTTACTCAGACCACGTGAAAAAGGACTGGAGGTGGCAGCTCATCTCCTCACACACCAGAACTGCTAACTCCGTCTTTTTTGTTTTCCTATTCAGTTTTTTTTCAGAGCAAATATTGCTCTATTTTTCCTTTTGAATGTAATCAGATATAGTACAAATAACAATATGGCCAAATGCATATTGAAAAGAACTCATTCATTTTGAGCCTTCTTCCAGATAATACATCCATTTTGGGTATCTGGCATTCATGCAGATCTTGCTCCATTCTTAAAACCATTCTGACACCATTATTGTTTTATTCCCCTAAATATGAGATTTTTCGTTGTGTAGGTATTCTCAGAGCTGGGTGAACATATATCTATTGAGACTTCTGATGATATTATTATGTGATTTTGCTAACTCTCATCCCACTCCTGTAGTGTTTATAATTTTAAATATAGAGGTTATAATCCTCCTCCTCTTTTTAACTCCCTCCTCTTTACTGGATTCCTGGAGGCTTTACTAATTACAGACTTTAGAAACAAATTCTGAATTCTTTACTTACGTATTGGGTCTAGATGGGAAAGTTAATTCCCCCACAGCAACCCATATAGTGCTACACTCTGCGCTTGTAGATGGAACAGCACTGGTATCACACCATCGTTTTTATCTATTTATGAGCAGGGCTGGCACAGCCTCCAGACTCCCTCCAACCCTCCCCAAAGCCAGTAGATTGGGGTGGGCAAGTGGTGGGGAGGGGACATCACTAGAGCAGCTGACCTAAACTGACCAAAGGGATATTCCACAGCATGTGATGTCACACTCAGCAATAAAACATGGGAAAGGGGAAAGAGAAGAGTGGGCTCTCATTACGAAAATGTTTGACCTCTCAAAAAACCGCTACAAGTATTTAGGACCAGTTTCAAAATTCGTAGCTGAACATTGCTTGCTGATGGGAAACAGATAATTATTTTCTCTCTTTGCTTGTGTCCTTTGCCTTTTATTTTTTTATTTTTATTTTTTCTTTTAGTTTAATTAAACCATCCTTAGCTCAACCTATAAGCCTTTTTTTTTTCTTTCTTTCTTTCATTGTATTTCCTTGTTTTTTTTTTTTTTTTTTTTTTTTTTTTTTTTTTTTTTGAGGTGAGGAAGTGTGAGAGCAGTGTGATAGAATTTAGCTGCCCATCAATGTCAAACCACCACAACTTCTCTTTCACTCTTCAAGTTTTGGAAGACAATGTACAGAGAGCTTAAGATGTGAAACTACCAGTACTTTTGCTATGAATGGAGCCATGGGCAGGGAATATGATCCCTAACATATTATCCTGAAGTTAATTTTATATTGCTGAGGAGGTAATTTTATAAAGCTGAAGGGATATTATTGCAAATCTTGAATCACTCAAACACAAATACAATAATAGGAAATGACAATCAACAGTAGCGTTTACTTACTGGGACCTGAAGGGGTAGTAATAACAACTGGAAATGCAGTTGGTTCTACATAATTACTTTCGTTACATTTTCCCTTTGTCAGGCCAATATCATCCAAGGCAATATCACTTGGACCATTCTTTTTAAAGGCATCAAAGATAACCTGAAATTCATTTAAAAAAAAACAGAACGTTATAACTTAATGAAACATCGTTCAGCCTCCTATACCGAACCATTTAGTCTTTCTCAAATATTCTTATTTCCACTGTAATCTACACTGGTGCCATACTCAGAGGAGAGGATCAGGGATGAGACAGGACTTCCTGTAACACAAAAGCTATGCAAACTGAACAGATCATTCTTAGGAATGCAGGAATTTCATATAAATGATGAACATAATTTAAAATTATTCAAGAATTTTACTTATTTTTATATGAATACATGTAATTTTTAACACACAACATTCTGTATCACTTATCTGTCCAGCCCTTCTGATCTAATGGCATGTCTCCATGTACAACTGCAATTTATCATCTGATGGCTTGTTACTGCGTTTTAATATACACATATTTAAGGCAATCCTGCTACCAAGGAATTTGTGCTGGCAAAAAACATCTTGATGTCTTTCAATTATTAAGTATAAGTATATAGTATGTGTAAGTAAACTATTACAATTAAGTATAATTCTCTTCTTGAGATCTTATAACACACATTTCCTGGAAATGTGATGCACCCCGGTCAGAGATGTAGTCACTTTCTCAGATGGTAAATGCACCTTTCTGGCAGTGCTTTTGCATCAATGAAAACTAGTATAGAAAGACTAGCCAACCAAAATACCTATAAAAATAAATTTAAAGCTGTGGATCATTAGAAGAAAACTTTGATATCAATTAAACTAAAATAATTATATGAAAGACTAATAGCTTAACAAACCTTAAAATCAGATGTTTCATTTAAAGTTACTTGTCCGTAATTCCAGTTGTTTCCATAGTTTCCTTCTTTCTCAAAAATTATCTTTTCCACACCTTGTTCATCACTTATGCTAACACTTAAACGGTAAACATTAGGACTGTACATGTAATACCTAGAGGGGTAAGAACCATGTGTTCAATTATTATATTGAAGTGAAATTTCATGAAAAAATATCAAGCTTTTTATTTTTTAAACAGCTTTATGAAATTGGAACTAAACTTTAGTGAGCATGAAAACAAAATGAAACATTTTATACAATTAAAACTGGAAGTTTTACTTGCTCTTTTGCTGTATCTTCAGTGTAGGCCTAGTTAAGCTTCACAACAAAAACATTTCTGGGATTCTTAGTATTTCTGTATAGAAATACATGCTGGTTGCAGAGTGTAAATGGGAACTAAAGCTAATTGCAAGACAAACCTATAATGGAGTAAAAATTTCTGGAGTCAAGATTGGTCATGGAAATCCAAACAGACGTAGGCTTGTATGGTTAGCACACTGACTTGCATTAATATATATGAAAGAAAAATATTTTGTTTTATTCTTAAACAAAGTATGTGTTTGGGAATGATTTAGTCTGCAGAGGTTACAAAACAATACCAAAAGCTTAGACAAGATGGATCTGAAGAGACCAAAGGCAAACTCTGAATCCGAACTCTCTCTTCTCTGAATCCAAGTCCTATGGGTGTTGAAATATAAAATCCTGCAAAATAATGAGCACATTTTAGTCAGTAGAAATATTATTTTTATTTTTTGTTTTTCCTTTTTTTGATGAGGGCAAGTTTTTGTGTTTAAAAATGGTATCAGTAATATCAAGCACAGATTTAATGACTTGGAGGATTCCTGACAAAATAGAAGTGAACAATGACCCTGAGTTATATTGATCAGTCAAGAACATTAAAGTGAGCTTCTAAGCTTGTCAGATGGTCCTCAGAGCTAGACACGAAATCAGAAAGTAGCCCTTCTGAAGTCAGTGGGAGATCCACCTTTTCTTCAGTAATGTCAGGAATTTACCTGAGTGATTTCTGCTTAGTTTATAAAAATGTCCCCCTGTTTGACATTGCTTGTAGATTTGCAATAGAATTTCCTGACATGCTATAATTTTTATCCACACAATAATGGGAAATATGGGGTGTGTGTTGGGGAGAGAGAGTTAATATTTTATAACAAGGGGAAGCAACATAAACAAGAAAGGACATTATTTGTTTATTGTTTAATCCTATTCTGAATTAATTCTTTCCTGCTGAGAATTTGGACTTCTTGCTGCCAAACGTAAATATAATGTGAGGACAGGCTACAGACACATTATGGTTTGTCACAAGAAAAGCAAAATTAAGTGTAGTTAAAAGTCCTAAAAGAAAATTCTTGCTTTATTGAAATCTTGTCTGTAATCTTAGATTTTATTATATCTATCTATGAACCTATATTCCTAATATCTACATATGCAATATTGTACACATAGAATTTACATTAAATATAATTAGGCAATGTACACTATATTATATTCTGTTATTTACACTTCTAGATTAGCTAGCTTTTTCACACAGAAGGTTCAAGTACATGAAAAAAAAAAAAAAGTCTGAAATATGAATAGTTTCCTGTGTTAGAAAAGCACATGTTAAAAGACACATGGTGTCTAGCTTTAAGATGAGCATGGCATTCATTTTAGAGCCAACGTGACAGGCCCCTGTTTTTGTTTCATTCATTCATTCTGAGAATTCAGAATAAATGGAGGAAATTTTGTCCAGTAATGAATGTAGTTTTCCTTTGGCACTTTCACTGTTAGAATATTTATTATATTGCCTGTATCATTTTGGTATGAAGTGTAATACTGTACAACACAGTCAGATGTGGAGAAAGGAAAATGAGATTTAAGCTGAATTTGAACTGAAATAAATATTTTCTAGCGGAGGTCTACAGTATTACAGAGGTTTAGTCTTGAGGCCTTGAGGTCTTTTAAGTATGTATTAACTTCCCTGCTATTCAAGAGTAGTGAAACAATACTACAGTGTCTATGTAATACCTAGATATTAATGTTGCAGTTTGCAGTTTTACTTCAAATGCAGGTAATAGAAATATGAATATTCAACATAAAGGTAACATTACATATAGCAACATTATATATGTACTGAGATCTAGTACAGTGAAACATATCTAGAATATATTAGCATTTTCAACACAGCTAGAAATCACTGTCAAGAGTTTTATTAAGTAAATTTTACATTTTTTCATTTGATTTATACTCTAGGAGTTGAGAGGGAAGACAAAACAGTGTTCTGAAGATTATTTAGAAAATGTTCATTTACTCAGAGAGAATAATCTGTATGCAATAACATACTGAACAATATTTTTCTTTTCCCAAGAGTAAGTTTTGCCAGAATAATTTGCACTTTTTACAGTTATTTATCACTGCATATGTTATTTGTCTTGCACAGAATATATATGGTCATTGTGAAATTCAAATTATCTTAACTAGTTTTAATTGGACTGAAAAATCAGCTGAGACAGATTCCGTGTTTTTTCTGTTGAACAAGAAAAAACTTTTGGAGTCAAGTTCTTGGAAAAACATTCAACATACACATTCAAAATCTGATTCCTATTCAGTATCATCTGTTGAATTAAAATCCACGCATGATGTGACTGTTCTTCCAATTAAGTTATTTTGCTGTTGGTGGTGTGTTTGAGTTCTGCATGTGTGCTGATAATCAGTGTTCTTGCAGTGCGGTTGTAACTGTACCATATGTACCTTGCAGGTCAATTTTATATAAATATATATATATGTATATATTGATTTTGAGTGGTAGATCAGGATGAAAAAGAAGCAATTTCAGTAAAAAGTAAATACATTTTTTTCCCCCTTAGACAAACAGATAAGTCACTTTGAATAGAGTCCAAACTCCTCAATACCCCACACTTCAAACAATGTATATATTCCTTTGTTTCTTCTTTTAGTTTTGGTGTATTTGATATTTTGATGATAATCAGTTGCATAAACTTTTTTGTATGGTAGCCCAGACTCATTTTTATGGCAGATAAAATTACATCCTAATAATACCACTATGAAGAAAACAGCTTACAGTGATATAACTAAAGCAGCTTTTCCTTTAATCTGCAAGCAATTTATTTTTGATCTTACCTGACATGTTGCCAAATGTATGATCAAAATCAGGACCACTCATAAGGGGAAAGGTAGGGCCCTGAATTCTCTCCCAGTCTGAATCATCGTCTGAATCTTGCCTCCAATAACAAAAGCCATCTTCAAAAGTGCAATAGACTTTCTCATAATCTGTGAATAAGAACCTCTAGTATATAAAAATGACAAAGACATTAAGTTTTTTCTCAGAATTTCATAAGAATGAGTGACAAACAGTGTACATTTTTTAAATGTTTTTGAAAACTGGAGCCCATGGTGACTCTCATTTTGCTCTTCTAAGCAACTCAAATAAATGTGTCATTTGTGCTGTAAACAATGCATCACTGAAGGTGGCCTGACACGCTCTTGTACTTGTTCATCAAACTTCTTTCTTGATCCTTCACCAGTAAGTGGTGGGGAAATGAGAGAGTACCCCTTGCATAGCTAACCCTAAGGACTAATCCTCCTCTTTTCTTAGCTGCAGTCTGGGCTGCTCCAGCTGAAAGATTCCCATCAGAGCCTCCACCTGTAAGCTCGACATATAACTGCTGTGCTTTACACATCAGAAATGTCTCTGTCTTTGTCCTTTGCTCCTTATTTGATCATATGTGTTTGCTGCAACACTCTCAATACTTTTCTTCCCATAATTTTCTCTCTTCATGGTGCCTTGAATCGCAGTTCTGCCCATAACAAGGATTTCCATGTGACAAGAATTTGTTGGCATTCTGAATCTTTTCTGCAGCATACCCCTTCCTAGTCACGTGCCCCATCCATATCCTTCTCAAAATGTAGCAGCTGAAGCAGCCTTCACTTGCTGAATCTGCCTCTAAATTTATTTCTTGACTACTAAAGAATACCAGAGCATGAGTCACATTGCTGCATTTTGTTTTCACTGTAGATTTACTGCATCTGGATTTTTTATTTTATTTATTTATTTATTTAATGTCTAGTCACTGAAGCAGGTATTTTTCTGAATGCTAATTTTACCACTTGGGACTACTATTTGTGGCAGTGAATTAGATTATCAGAAACTTTGGAGAACAGGTACGACCTGGAGATCACAAAATAGTGATCAGCATTGGTGATCCCACAGTGTTCATCAGTTAACAAACTGACAGTGCGGAATCTGAAGGCCATCTGATATGGCCAGAGTTTTACTCTTTCATTTTAACAGCACAGTCTTTGTAAGGCATTACCCTATTACCAGATCTAGGCCTGTAGGCCTGTGGACAGTCCTAATGAAATCAATGATATGATCTTTAAAACAGAATGAAATTTCTCAATGTGGAGTAAATTAAGGGACTAAGGCCAGAAAATACTGCTTCCCTGTTCATCTCCATTTTATCAAACTGAAAATATAGTTTCACCAAGCATTCTAGAAAACAAGCAAACAAAAAGAACACTTACTGTTTAGCTCATTTGCATTAAATGCAGTATATGTTGCATTAAAGCCATTGTAATTTTCAGAATAATCAGATACAAACTCAGCTGTAGCCTCATGAGAAAAAATGTATACTGTCTCAGCATTAGACCCTGAGAGAGAAGCTGAAAACAAGCAGAATAAAATAGTCAGAGAAAAAGAACGTGCATTAATATCTCCAGTGCTGTTATAAAAACACACTGGATTAGTCTTTTGAGTCTTAAAGAATGCTCTCTCTTTTGTACTGTGATCCTGTCTACAAGGCCTTTGAAACCCTGAAGCCATTCGGTTTGGCTGCCATATAATTATTCTGCATATCCCATCTCACTTATCTGTCAATATGGATATCAGCTAGTGGAGAAACATCTTTTATGTTACACTGTGATTATTTTTTTATTTTGTTATAAAATACCCATATATTCAAAATTATAATCTTCTTATTCATGCTTATTATGCTGCAGATTTTCTTGAGGTTTACAGATATGCACTCTGAAACTCTAGAATAACAATACTGACTATGTGTTTTTATTAGATATACTTACTCTCTTACATAATTAGTATATATGCTTACAGAATTTCATGGACTAAAGAAATTTTGAATTACTGTAAAATTAATTTATTTACTTAAATGTAGAGTCTACTGGAAATGTACCTTAGAACGTTTCAGGCAACCCACTGAAGGACAGTCTTTAACATTGTCTTTACATGTTTGCAGTATCACCAGTCACCCCCACAGCAGTCTTTCAAAATACACAAGTTAATGGTTCCTACAGAGAATATTATTGAAGCACTCTCTCACATGGAAATTTAAATCCCAAAGCGGGATTATATTCAGAGCAGTACTGGAGGGGTAGAATTTCTCCATTCTGTATTTCTGGTGTCTTTTACTATTCTACATTCCCAATCTCTCCCTGCTTCCAAAAATAGGAGTATACAATAAAGATCTTTCTGAATTAGAAATATTCCTGATCTAGATATTTATCTTCAAGTATGTGTATTCCATCTGTGATGGAATTCAGCTGGACAGACTGAGTCATGAAAAATGGTGAGAATCCCAGTTTTCCAGAATAGAATATAAAGGTAGTAATGTCATGCATATAATAAATTGCAGGGAGCACCATAGCACTTATATCAGCTTCATATCAGCTTCACATATCAGCTTCAGTTTAAATGCCTTAATTTTATTTCACTGTGTGCAATGTTAAAGGATCTTCTGACAACATATTTCCAATGAAACACAAACACAGAAAGACCATGGCACTGTTCAAGTTATAACGATTGTTCAAATAAGACATGTTGTTCAAATAAGACCTGTAAAATTGTTGTGATTTTTTATATATACGTAAGCATATTTCTGGTTATTTCATAAGAGTATTTAAGTACATCAAGACCAATTGTCTAATGGAAAACTGTATACAGATGCATTCTTTCACTTAAACATACACATAGTTTTTTTTTTTTTTTCAAATTTTTAACACTTATTTTACCACTTAAATGTTATTAATGAAAAACCAGTATCAACTGAAAAATAACCTTACCTCTTAAAGTCTTGTTTTGTCCTATACCTTCAAAAATATCTAGATTGTCTGCAAATTGTTGTGTATCAAAAGAAGTGAAGTTCAGTTTAATTGACAACCCTTGAGGCACTCTAAGGTAACAGGAAAATAAACCAGAAACAAAAAAAAAATAAATTAAGAGCCATGTTCTCCACTAATATTTGTTGTTGTTTGTTGTTGTTGTTGTTGTTGTTGCTGTTGTTGTTTGCTTGTTTTTGATTGTAGTAAATGCATTGTGTGCTTGAACAACATTCAGTTCAGAAGCAAACTGAAATTACACCAATTGATATTATTAATCAAGATTAGCTATTTGGCTAACTTTTAGTTTGTAAAATTACTAATGGAATAGAGAATTAACCATTTGTAACAGTAGAACTACTCCTTTACTCACTGGAGTCACGTATATTCTAGGAACTCAATTTTCTTAAAATTTAGAACATGCTATTCGGTTGGACAGTCTTTTTTTTTTCTCTGTGGATCTTTAATTTCAAATCTCTTTTTAGTGCATGTTATTGATAGATGATAACATCTAACTGCTCAAGTAGAATTCACCAAGTCAGAGAAGTGCTATCATGGTATCAATATGTGTATCAAGATCTGTCTTCCAAAAGTTAAAAAAAAAAAAAAAAAAAAGTCTCCTACACAAAACAGTATTTACATGAAGATTTGAGGATCTCAAAACCACTGTTTGGGAATGTGTTATCAAACCTAATATCACCCAGTAATTTTAACAGCAGATGTCATTTTAACAAAAGTGTAAAAATTGCTGGGTTTTGTTTTGGTCTAGTAACCTATATTTAAGCAGTTACATACATGGTAGTCCAAATTCTAAAGCTGTAATATCAAAATTATCTTAGCTTCTTATGTCATCATTTTTGTTGTTGTTGTTGTTTTTGTTTTTTGTTTGTTTGTTTGCTTTCTCTAATTAAGAGACTCAGTAAAAATAACTTTTGAACAACAATCTACTGGTGCTCATCAGAAGTGACTAGTAGGGAAACATGAAGTATTTGCATTTTTTGAAAAATGTTTTTCTGTCAGTTAAAAAACATCCTTAGTTTCAAAAGAGTAAAACAGTAGTTGAAAAGGAAAGATGAACTAATCTGTTGGAGAAACATTGAACTTACTGCTCTTACTTTTGAAAAGAGAAGAAATTACTTCTTCATTCACGGAAAAGTTAGAGGGGTGAAAATGTAAAAGTTTTACCCAACGACAACAGGGAAATCTTTCTAGACAGAAAGAAAGGCAGAAGACAAAGCAAATCTTGGATGTGTTATAACTTAACTTTTAACACATTTTCACATGGATAGTAAAAATAATAGTACAAAATATCTCTCATTGGTAACTGAAAAACCCAAAAGGTTCCCTCATAGGAACAATTCTGCTCTAAAGGGACCCAAAATTTGAACTTTTCAGGCCTTTACTCTCAGTGATACTACAATTTTCTAAAGCAGATAACTGGAAAATAAAACCAGATGTTTGCTTTTGTCATTGATCAATCTGTAATTACACAGATCTGCAGCACTTGTACTGTATTATTCACAATTATCCATGAGTATTTTCCAAACTAAGTTTCTGACAGTTACAGA
Source organism: Cygnus olor (assembly GCF_009769625.2). Taxonomy (NCBI): domain Eukaryota; kingdom Metazoa; phylum Chordata; class Aves; order Anseriformes; family Anatidae; genus Cygnus; species Cygnus olor. The sequence goes on from NC_049169.1 coordinate 105,480,860, forward strand.
GCCCGTGTAGACACCTACTCAGTACACTGCCTCTTGCCACTACACCAGCCTTTGAAGCAAAATTAACAGCTTAGAAGGCAGTAGTTCACTTGAGACAAAATTATTTATTATGCTCAAATTCTGTAACACCACGAACTGAGAAACAAGTCAGGTGTATGTGCTGAAATATACAGTCTTGTGCTTTTCCTGTAACACACTGTATTTTAACATCATCTGTGGCCTGTAATTATTGGTGAATGGTACTGTTGAAGCTGAGAAGGAATGAATGTATTAAAGAGAAGAAAAAACTATGACTTTCTCCTGAAATATAAAGGTGAAGATGAAAGTCCTGAACAAGCTCAAAGGGTAGCATTGTGAAAGGGGCCTTTGGGAATGAGAATTTCAAATCTTTTTCAATTTTAAAGGTATTTCCTTAAACTATTTTGAAAAACTATTTTGAAACTCTTCTACCAAATTAACACTTCTCACAATCAAAGAACGGCTATTATTACAAAGCCATGATCAGAATCACTGTCTCTCAATGCTGCAACTTTTGAACTGGTAATCATTCTGTGGATTTTTAGGAGCTTAAAACTCGTGATCATTGACTTATTTTAGATGAGTACTTGAGGATGAGATTTATCACATACTATGGCTACCTTTTTGTTCTCCCTGGGCTATAAAGAGGAACAAGGGGATTCTTGAATACTCCAGCTGTTAATAACAGGGATGTCTTATACAAAAACAGTACCTAAAGACTGGTATGTACTGTAATACTTTGAAACTGATATCTTGCAATTATTTTGAATTTTATAATTTGTTGTGAGCTTAAAAATATGTTCCTTCGCACGCATGTAACACACAAGTTTTACCAAAATCCTTGCAAGTGGGAAAATTTGTGGTATAGTTATGGGTTTTAGGCCTGCAAGTCTTTAAAGAAAAGCTGTGTAAATACAAGGGAGAAAATGCCATTATGTATTATGTATTTTCTATGCTGGGGTATTTGAGAATAGAAATGGCATAAGGTACACGAAAAAACAACACCTCATAATCAAAGAAATCTTAGCTACAAAACTGTTGGAAAATGGCTTACAGTATAATCCATCGGCAAACAATATTTGCATTATACGGTTTTGGATAATTCATAGAGTGGAAAGACCCAGAGGAATCAGTCAGCATGTATTTTCCATCACAAACTGCAGCTGTAAAGATATAATGAAGAACATTTGTCAAAATGTCATTTGAAAAAGAGAAGCAGAGCCAAAATGAGAGTGACCTTAGATATTGGTTTACAAGTATTACCTAGAAAATACTTTGTAAGCAACACTGGGAAGATAAACTAAAACACACTGCCAACCCACTCTCATTTCTAATTCCTATGACTATTTAATCTCAAACTACTATACGTGAAAAAAAAAGCAGCACAGACAGTTCAAGTTTAAATCAGAGACAATCCAACTAATCCAAACTAATATAAACTAATCACACTCATTAAAATCCAGTAGGATTCAACTAATCCAACTGTCTTTCATTTTATTTTTTACCTTTGTAAGGAAAAAGTATCTTGCCTTAATAATTCCTATCTACAGCTACTTTAAATGAGGAAACTGTTCATCCACTATCAGAAACTTGATATCATGAATAAATGCAAGAAGGGATATGGTTCACTATTGGTCTCTCCATTTTTATGATCTCCCTGTTCCTCGCCTTACATATTACTAAGTATTCAGAAAGATAAGTGGATATTCCCAGTTTCCTGCTAGCTATCGAGTTCATTCATCTAAGGTAAATCTCATCCATCATCATGTAATTTTTCAAAAGGCTTTTATTAGTTTTTTTTTTCTTGGTGCATTATACCATCTCGTGCATGTTCTTCAGTTTAAAAATCAATTACTTAAAAAAAAAAAAATCTGTACTTCTAAACCTCAGAAAGATTGGAAATATTAATTCACATTGAATTATGTAATTGCAGAAGACACTGAAACATTGTTTAAGACTTTGCTGCATCCTCACTGAACATTATGCCAGGATTCTCTCTGAAGTTTTTTTCCCTTTTTCAAGAAAGCATCATAGAGCTTTCAAGTAAGGATATAATCAGTACAGTACAAGACTATCTGGAGAGGTAAGTTCATCAATTTGAAGTTTATAACCAGAAATTAGATAGAGCTTTTCATTAACATCAGAAATGAAATCATACCTATAATGACTATTCAAATGATGAATAATCAATCATATTGGAAATTAAATTGAAATTTTATTGAACATAGTACTCCTCTGGGAAATTATTATATAAAATAATAAATCAGGGCTCCTTGTCTGTTCATTTTAAAAGCATAAAATTCATTCTGTCCATCACGACAGCAAAAACAAAATAAAAATTAAGCTTTGTTTCTGTCAGGCTCAGTCATATTGTATTAATAAAGACCACGTAAAATGAATTTCACTAACAATTTTGTCTGATGCATAAGCTGGAATAGAAACATGTTCCATTTTGCAATCTTCATGGATGTTGAGAGGAAAGTAGACCATGTAAAATTTTAAATACATAGAGAAAACAGGTCCATGAAAGAGAGATAGTATTTTATATAACTTTTTTTATCAGATTAGACTACACTTTTAGAGCAGGCATAGAAGTACTTTTTCTGTCCATCTGAATTCATACATTCTCTGTCTTTACCAATGGGCTAATATTTACAACCATCTCCCCCAAACAGTGCAATTTCTTTAATTAATGAACAGAGAAAACATTATGGATACCTTTCCAAAGTCAATATTTATAAAACATTCTGAAATAGCAGACAAAAAGAAGAAATCATTAAAAAAGACATTAAATGGAGACATTACAAAAAATATCATTTATCTAACATCCAAGAGCTTAGTTTTCATTTATACCAGAATGAAACTCTGGCTATACTCCAGGGATGAATTTCAGGTGTCAGCACACCTATTTCCAAATGCAGTCACCAAATGGAAACCAATAGGTATGAGGAACACAGAAAAGCATCAAAAACAGTAAGAGATACCATGAACAGGAACAGCAAAGCAGCTGACCCCAGTACAAGACAGTCAGTGCAGCAGTAACAAATGATATGAACTAGAAGTCCTCTCTCTTGGTGCTACTAGTGTTGAGAGAAGAGTAAAATTAATGCGAGCTTCAGTTGTTCTAATTCAGTTGTTCTAAGCCAGAAGACATCTTTTGTAGGAACTACTTTAACTGTTTCCCAACATGCATCTCTGTGCATTTCTATTTAGTTATGTTGCATACAGGGCACATGAGGAGGACTTAATCCTGTTATCCTTGAAATCCAGGGAGAAGTTCCCCAAACCGGTCAGATGAAGCCCACATATTTCACTCAACAGGCCCTTTCTCTGCCAAGGGCAGTGCATTACTTGCTGGCTTCCATATGATTAATCTCTCTCAATACTCTAGTAATGTTGTGAGGTATATAATCACAAAATATTAGCCTAGACATATAATAACTGTAAAGAAAGGATGCAAAGTGAACACCTTCTGGGCTCGGCCTCCAGTCTCCCCTTTCCTTACACTTACAGGCTACATGGCTGCTTTTCAGCGTTGCTGGATATTATTAATAGGTGCTGTTCAGACTTTCACATTTCTCTAGAGACCCTTTCATTGAAATTGCTTACTGTACTTTTGCACTGGTCTTTTGTTACTGCACCCCATTGCAGAACCAGAAATAAACCTTTCAAGATAATTTTCATCAATAAACGCAAAAAATGAAGGTGTTCAGTTGTCTGAAACTTTGCTAAGAATCTTAGATTTTCCTGAGTTCTGTCTAAGACAGGAAGAGACTATTAAAATTCACACTTGTATCCTGTATTTTAAAACTGCTAACATACTATAAACTCAGAAGTATTAGACAGAAAAATAATCAAGATGAAAAAACAAACCAAGTTGCTTAAACAGCAGCAACTCCTCTGTGTACAAGAACACTTGTAGCAAGAATCATGTATCACCTGCAAATCTCATTGTAAAACCCTGAAGCACTTCTGAAAATGTAGACATTTTTAGCTTTTATGTGACTGTATTGTTACTCTAGGGATGGGACATAAGTGAAAAATCAAAGAAATGGAAAAATTGGCAGGTATCCCAAACGTGCATATGGCTTATTGCCATCCACTCTGCTGGTTTTGCAAAGTCTGCTAAGAAATCTAAATATATACATATAGAAAAGCTCTCTGCTTTTTGGATGGAAAATTTTAAGACTGAAAATGTAAAGTAAGTGTGATGGAGCAACAATTTGTCCCCTAGCCAGAATTGCATTTCTTTAAGGTTATGAACTGAATCTGCCAATCTAATTGCAACTGAATAAATTGCTTGGAAATACCAGGCAATAGCGAAAATGATCAGGGATGACCCATCCAGCTCCCTAAAGCAAATTATAACTACAGCTAGTTTCTTTATGATTTTCTGCCCATTTGAAGTTGTATGCATATTCCTGTAGTTTTCAGCTCAGTTGTGCATATTCTTTACTGACTGGTGAAATTTGGCTATGATCAAGAAATAATATACTCAGTTGAAAGGAGCAGGGCACTCACAACTTTTATGTTACAGAGAGTCAGGGAGAGATGCAAATCAGATCCAGAAAGGCATGTGCATCAGAGGCTATGCCTCAGCTGAAAAACTCTGCTCAAGTAGAATTCATGCACAGGCTCCAAGGCACAGCTGAGTCATAACTCTGAATGCAAGCAGGTGAATTATCAATGTATGAATATCAATTAAATTCTCTCTTATGTAACAGCTGTGATTGTAGTATCTTTAATAAATCATGAGCAAAACTTTTGAAATGAGACCTAATAATTAATACTAACTAAAAAGCATTTGTTTTTATGAGATGTATGCTACTAATTATTAACTATTATAAGGATCTGCACTTTTTATTTAGCTCTATCCACAATAAAACTAAAAGCCCACCAGAATACCAAAACCAAAACCCACATCTCAAAAAAACAGTGTGATGGTAGAAATGAAAGACTGAATAACTCCTTGGAGTTGTGTTACTTCAGCCTCTCCAATGGAGCAAAGGTCTAGCTGAAGCTACCCTAGGACCTTCAGATTTCCCCAATGTAGAGAGACCTGATCAGAGCCCATCACTGTTATGATCTAGCTGGAGGCAGCTGTTATGATAAAGAAAGATTTGGATGCATTTCAGTGGATACTCTACCAAAGTATTTTAATGGATGTTTTCCTTAAAGGGCCTGACTAAGTCTCCCTTCTGAGCTGGCTGCACTCAGAAAAGTGAAGGTAATGTGCAGGTCTGCAATTCGCCTTTTTTCTAAAGAAGATTCCACTTGCAGATGGGGTCAGCATGCCACCAGCTTTCAGAAACAGGCTTGCAATGACTATATTAAAATTCTTAAAATTATTTCAAATTCTAAAAAATATTTTTCTTCTTTGTTTTTAAATCAGAGTCCAACATTTAACATGCTTCTGAAAACTCAAACTAGACTGACCCCACCATTTTTCCCAGGAGAGCTCAGAAATATGTTCTCACAGCAGAACACAAATAAGCTTTCCAGATTCCTTTACTAACAAATGATATATTAAAAATAAAATAAAATAAATACAATAAATAAAATAATAAAATAAAATAATCAGGGAGTTCATTGTTCCAACATCTCCCAGAAAATTTAAAAAGTTCTCTCTGCAAGAAAACTTTAGAGACTGGGAGCTGAGACTGTGAAGAGCAATGCAGGTGACATTAACACATATGCCTCCCCACCAAAAAGCAGCACACACAATTTGGTAACCAGCAACACAAACAGAATCCTTGGTACAATTTCAGTGCTCACTGCTAAATGGAGCATTGGCAGCTGCATGAAAAGGTGCTCAGGGAAGCTAGGCAAATAAGCTCACTGGTGGTGAAGGATGCAATTTATTTATTTATTTTTTTATTCAGTCATATACTAATCAGGTCGTAGTTCTGTAACATTTTCACAGAATCACGGAATAGCAGAGGTTGGAAGGATGACCTCTATAGGTCGTCTTGTCCAATCCCCTGCTCAGGCAGGGTCTCCTAGAGCTTTTTGGCCAAATGTTTACATCATCATCTTGCATCTCTCACTGTGGTGCCAGCAAATCAAACATTTGTGTCAGATGTGCAAGTGCATGGTCAACAAACGAAGTTACAGTTCCTGCCACAGCAGGAGTCACACTTGACACCTGTGGCTGCAAAATGCAGTACACACTCACCACCCCACCTAAGTCTCTGAATGTGGAGGCAGGAGAGAGTAGGTGTTCCTTCGTGTGTGACAGACTGCTGATTTTGTTAAGAAAAATAACTTTTCTGATTGAACGGTAACTACATTTTCAAAAAGGTGTCCCATTGATCTAAATTTGTTCCCACTGAAATGAAAAAATCATTTTCTCTATTGCCTGATGAATAGTTTTAAGTTCTCTTCAAAATCCTCAATGGCATCTAATTATTTCTCAAAGGGCAAATTTCAGTTATCATTTAATTTAATTCATAATTTTAATAAAAGCACATCAAGAAATTATACAAACTTATCTAAACATATAGTACATTCAGTATAGCTTTAGTATTAGAGAGTACATTTTTAGTTGAAGCATAGGGGATTTTAGCAGGAAAAGCCAGATGTTTTACAGCTAACACTGCAGAAATTTAAAGATGGGCCCTGGTATATTAGCTTATTCCTTGCCTGATTTTTCTATGTAGGAATCTAAAATCAATTATCTCACAATAAATTAGTAAGAAGAATACATTGTCTATATGATAGAGTATACCGAGATACAATATTATTGTATCAGAGTATATGTTATTGGGAAAAGTTGTTTGTAGTATTATGTATGATGATATTCCTAATGTTGGAATCAAAAGCAAAACCTCTCTTCTGATTCCAAATATGACAGTAAGTTGTTTCTGTTACTGGGCAATGTGATTTTATAACTGTATAGGGTCATAATTTTGATGTGTTTGGAAAGCACATTATTTGATATTACTAGTACACAACTTCATATGAAATTTTGACATTATTTTACATTTTATATTTATAGTTTTTAATATTTATATATTAAATAAGAATTTTGATATTATGCTATATTACTATAGCCAGCTTGTGATATTTATTTACTCAGCATATTCTTTCTTAATGAGAATTTTAAAGAAAAAAATCAATTTACAATAATATTATTATAACAACCCCTCTTGTTATTATTTTTGCTAGACTTGATTTAGACGTCATTATGCAATTTATTGGCTGTAAATTATTTACAGAATACTGACAGGTTTAAGTATGTTCGAAAAGACTGTTCTGCAGGGATTTACATTCTTACCACATCCTTTTTCAGATTCATCTGAACCATCCGGGCAGTCCAAGACTCCATCACAAAATAAATCTTTTCTAATGCAGGTTACACCATCAGCACAAACTTCAGAAAGTGGCAAGCACTCAACTGAAATAGTAAGGACAACAGCAATAACAACAAAGCAGTATTGCAGTTACACTACAAAGGAAAATTGACTTACCTTTGGTTACTCTAGCACAAATCAAATCAACCACTCTATTGTGTTTTACAAAACTGCATTTTTAAAACTTTGGAATTAAATATCACATACTAAAATGGTAAATTTGGAACAGAGTGAAGAAGTTCTGAGAAGTGACATATTTTTTGAAACTAAGTTTGGAGTAGGGCTGGAAGAAAAATTCTATGAATTCCCATCTTCTTCCTCTACCTAAATATACTATTTTATGCAATATAATAAACACATTTTCCAATTTCTTATGCTTGAATAACATGAGAAAACTGTCATTTGGTTTAAATAACAGTGAAAAATCTCTGTTCTGAGTTTAATACAATTCAGTTTATTTTTTTCGATCTCAACACATCACAATATTGAACCTCATTGTGATAAAAAACTTATTTTTTGACTAGCATATCTTGAAAACTAAAGCCTTTAAGATTGGATTTGGAAATACTAGAAATATCAGAAACCTGATTCTTTTCAGATTTAAAAATAAAATTCATAAGCTAAGAGCAAATTTCTGCAAAAAAAATAATACATTGGCTGATCCTTAAAACTGTGGAATCTTACTGATAGCATTTTGCTAGAACATAAATGTTCATCCACAGAATATAAGCTGTATGTCTTAGATATCTGTAGAACTAAGAAGTAGGTCATATTAAAGTAAACAAAAACATGCAGCTAATATCAGCTTTGGATAAGTACCAATTTAATAATTCTTGAAAATTCTATTAAATATTATGAAAATACACAATTCCCTACATAGCTCCTTTTCTTTACTTCACTAAATGCTCAGAGGTAGAGGCTAAAATTTCTTATGTAAGCAGCAAAAATATTAATTTGTAAAACAGCAGCCTCTTGCATCCTCTGGACATTATTGTTTGATTTATTTTTCATGCAACTCTTACTCTTTAATCAGATTAAGTAAATATGTGTAAGATATTCAGTATAAGTGAAAATGACTGGAATTTGTTTGGATGTACCGTAGCGTTTCAAACTGCTTTACAAAATGCTTTACATGTTAGCAACACAAAGAGTGTAAAGCAAAAGAGATGCCGTTTTGAACCCAACTGGTAGCTGAAATAAACCAAAAATATTTAAGACAAATGTTGGACGTGATAGTGTCAACAAACAAATTGCCACAGATGAGCAAAGATGAGACTGTGCTTTCTAGACCAAGTACAAAACCTCTACCAATAATCTCAGAGTATGTTTTGTACAGCCCAATACACAAGAAAACATTGTTTAAAAATGACATGATCAATTCTAGTTTTATTCTTCCACTCATAAAACTAAACAGCATTGCCATCTACTGGATATAAAGAAATTAACATTTTCTAGTAAAACATTTTGACTTTTTGAAACAGCAAATTACCCTAAATTGCAATATGATTTCTGTACTCAACTAAGAAATGGCAGTAAATACATTAGACCAGTTTGAAAATGCTTATAAATATCATATGTATTTCACCATTTAATGAGACTGGAGGAGGTTTTCAAAGATTTGAGCAGCTGTGTCTTTCCATTATCAGAAGTAATGTGAGAATTTGCTATCAGTTACAGATTTCCCAAAACCATGAACAAATATTATGAAGCAAAAATGAGCATTCAGTATGGGTATCAATATTGTGATATCAATATTATCATATTAATAATAATGATAATCAATATCATATCAGTATGTGTGTAATACACAAAGCATTTTTGTAGAATGTACAGTCTAATACATTACCTCTTTTTTAAGAGGTCTCCCTAGTCAAATAAAAAGTAAACCTGCATATTGTATACTTGCATGAATGGGATGCAAGAATTCATATAAGAACACAATGTACAAAAACAGTCAATTCTAAGATCTCAGACTGTTTCATATAGCCATTCTGCTTTTCCCCATATGAGGATACCTACCTGAAGTTGTGAACTTGATTGTGGTGAGTTGTTCTGAAACTGGGCAAACACAAACCCTGGGTTAGAACTCTACTTTGTGCTCTCTTGTAGCCCCTCTGTGGTTTTTTGGGCAGAACCAAGAAGCAGATATACAGATCTTATGAGATCTGCACTATTTACTGTATCCCCAAACCCACAGCTTAGGTAATGATATAGTAACGCCACCTTAATTGGTTTGATCCTGATGGTCAAATGTCAGAATAAACATAAGAAAATTAATATGGAACCCTAGTGTATTTTAAATCTCATTCTTCTATACATAGTCCCATACATTTCAGTAACTTCTATATATATATATAAATTTATTAATTAAAAATTATTAATTTTATAATTTTTTTTTAAAATTAATTAATGTATTAATTAATTTAATAATTTATTTATTTATTTATTTAATTAAGAATTTTTATTTATTAATTAAAAAAAACAGTAATGTTTTCTTGGTAAATACACAGGTTCTGACCCAGAACTGATGTCAGGGAGCTTGTAATTAGACTCATGGGATCTGCTGGAAAAAGACAGGTTATGACTTTATTAGTAGTACTAAATGTGTAAGTACTTTTTAATATAAATAACATTGCTTAACACATTGGTTAGCTCAGCATGTGAGGAGACTCAAATCTTTGTAGTATTTGTGCACTTACATACTGGAAATATATACATAAATGTGTTCATCACAGAATCATTAAGGTTGGAAAAGACCATCAAGATCATCTGTTCCAACCGTCCACCTACCAACAATATCACCCACTAAACAGGTCCAACCTTTCATTAAACACCCCCAGAGATGGTGATGCCACACCTCCCTGGGCAACTCGTTCCTGTAACTGACCATTCTTTCTGACAAGAAATGTCTCCTAATTTCTAATCTGAATCTCCCCTGGCGCAACTTGAGGCCATTCCCTCTAGTCCTATCACTAGTTAGCTGTGAGAAGAGGCTGACCCCCAGCTTCCCACACTACTCCCAACTACTTTCAGGTAGTTGTATAAAGCAATAAGGTCTCCCCTGAGCCTCCTCTTCTCCAGACTAAACAACCCCAGTTCCCTCAGCCACTCCTCATAGGACATGTGTTCCAGGTCCTTCACCAGCTTTGTAGACATAATGTTTATACATATTTAGAAATAATCAAATGCCTAGGTACACAAGTAGATTTGTATTAATGATAGTAAATCGAAAAACATTCTGGAAAAAAAAATTGAATTCTTGTTCCAACACACTTTCCCACTAGTGATTTTTTAAATAACAATCTTCCTCTTACTGAGGATGTCTCTGGAGTTTCTGGTTCCCAAAAGGTCAATTTTTCCTCTTTGAATTTGCATTAGTATGCCTCTGTACTATTTTTACTTACTACATTAAGACTTAAATTTGTGTGTTATTACAGTCAACAGATTCTCTCAGTTGATGAGATGATGGCTAGAAGGAATAGTAGGAGGTACAGTAAGCCCTTCTCTATAGTTTACCACCAGTTTATGACTTTTGCTGCAGAAGTTGCTGATCATTGGACATTACAGACAGTTACTCTTGTTAGATGTTCCTGCTTTTCCATACCTATTAGTGGAGAAACTTGCAAGAGGACTTCCTAGTAATGTTCTACCAAAATGTGCTGGTTTAGCAAGCACTATTAAGCTAAGCTAGGTCATTTTTTATTAAATGGATTATGGACCATTCCATGTCAGCAAACGTGAGGGCACAGCTCCTCTGGCAGAGAGGAGAGCACAGCAGAAGGTGCAGGGAGGGTGCATCTGGATGGACTGTTCTCACAAAGCTGCATTCAGGGAAGGACATCATTCACAGCCTCACAGTATTTTGTAAAGAATTATATATGTATATATCTACCTATATACATAACTATCTATGCATCATTTAATGGACCATTATTTTGGGAAGAATGAACCATTCAATGACCTGAAACATGGATGCATGCATGAGCAGGCTTTTCTAATAAGACAAGTATCAGGAAGTTACACCTTGAAGGGTGTTGAGAAAAAACAGGGTTGTCACAGGTGCTCCCCAAAGTGCACATGCAAGCTGATAACAAAAGCCACAAGAGTAAAAGCATAGGACAGTGACGAAGGCATCAGTAGTATAAGCACAAACCTCATGTGGTCGATTACTAAACAATCTAAGGAACATGTGAGGTGGATAAAGCTGGTTTTAGGCTCAATGGAGAGAGCACAACCAAGTTCCAACAGATGTAAACATACCACATAGGGTAAAATGTGGGCTTTGAGTTGAAAAAGAAAGAACAAAGAAGTTGACTGTTAGTGAGCATATAAAAATGACGGAGTTGGGAGTTGGACTCAATGATCCTTGTGGGTGTCTTCCAACTCAGGATATTTGATAATTCTGTGACCTCAAGCAGGTTTCCTCAGAGCAAGGAGGAATGAATCTATGCTAGAAACATTTTTCCAGTTCCAGCGTGGGATGCCAACAACTCCCAGCTCCCTTCTCCCTTCCTCTGGCACCTCCCCCTCACTCCCATTTTCTTCTTGCTTTTGACCTTAGGACTCACAGGCACATTGAAACGGCATACCAGAGGAAGGGATAGCTAGGAGAAAACCAGTATATTTTCAGTCTTCAGCTGTACCATTGGTAATAAAGAGTAGTAATAACTACTCAACAATGACTACATGTTAGACTACTGAAAAATACTTTGCTCATATAAACCAAGTATTAAAACGTCAAGTATTATCTTGGCTTGTCATAAGACTTCCAGACTGTCAGTGGAATGAAAGTCTACTAACACTGCTTAGTATATCAGTAACCATAGCATGTGGTTAGGCAGCCTCATTTACCTGTCTGAATCTGTAAAGACTTCAGCTTGTGACTCAGCTGTTTGACAGAGATCCAACTTTTGTTTAATCCTCCAATTAAGCTCTTACAGCTTTTGTACAGGCATTAGATCACTGGTTTCTCAAATGGTCAGAAATGATGAAGATCAGCTAACTATCACTGAATGGACCCTACCTGTCAAGACTCAATTACAGTCAACGCAGCTTTGCTAAGTTATACCAACTGAACAACAATTCTTGTTTCTTCTGTTGTACTGATAACAAAAAATAGTTTCTGTTTTATGAAGGATACTGACCTGATGAAGTTAAAGGCAACATTGTAGTTCGATTTTCAGCAAACTCTGGAAGAAAGGAAGTTCATTATAAACTCCTTTTATAGTGCAGTATCTAGTTTTATACAACTCAGGAAAATGAAGGTAAAAAACAAACAACAAACGAGCTGTGACTATTTCTCTTGAGTCACTAGCAGTGTCCTGCATCCCTCCTTCTGACCATTTCACAATGTTCCCAGCCTTTTCCAAAACTCTCACCTTCCAGAGAAGACAAGGTCTCTCAATTCCTCTTTCAATCAATCCCTATTCATTATCTCACACATAAAACGTCCTCATCTGGAAAATCTCTATCTTGACACCTTTATACAAAGGAGCTTTTCAGAGCACCTGTGTCATAGACAGTATTTAGATCAGATAAATGATTTAAAATTAACCTGGGATGATTTGCAGGAAAGAAAGCTACTTTTAGTCACTGTGGAAGTTGATTTCAAGCAAATCACACCTGATTACAGTGTTATAGTTCCCTCCCTCTTTGAAATAGAAATAAAACTTCTCTTGCAGAACATAATGACATATAGGAAGTAAAAGTGCTATGTATGACTATGATATTTCATTAGTTACAGTTCTTACTTTACTGCAGCACTCCTGATGGAATGGACACATGAAATCTCATGTGAAGAGAGGCATTTTAATGATGCATGTCAAGAAAAGTTTGACTACTTGGAAGTTCATCAATAGATATATAACCTTCTAAAAGGCTCTTCGTAATTTCCTTTGGTGGCATTTTTCAAGCACAATAAGCAATCACTTCCCACAGTGATTTGCAGTTATTTAGAACAACTTATACATGGTGCAAGTAGTAAAGAAAAATAAAGATATCAAGATGCTGAATTTAGCCTTTGAATATCTGAAGCACTTAGCAAGAGATGTTGCACAACAAATGCCCCACTCCTCTTAAGCAATTGGTAGCTACTTAATAGTAGTTCCATCAGGTCTTCAGATGTCATCTTCCACTTCTAAGGATTCAAATTACATATTATCATTATCTCCAATGAAGGCCTGTTTGGAGGCTTATTGAAGTCAAAAGAAAGATTTCCATTGATTTTGCTGGGCTTCCATTTAGGCTTTGAAAATTTTTCTCATACTTGCATAAAATCACTATATTTGTATATTTGCTGAATTTAAAATCATTTAGTCTTTAAATTTACACTATTTAGTCTACGCTATTTACTAATTTAGTTATTAGTATTATACTAATTTAGTCATTTACATTTCACCTAAGTATCAGAGAAATTTGAAGTCAATTCCTTGGGCATACTTCTCCAGAAGCTACATTCTGTATTCAGTTTATTATTGTTTTTGACATCTTTTCAATAAATGAGTCCTCACGCACTGTAAGGCTGAGCCTTTTTCCATACTCTTTAGCAAAACAAAATGATAATTGCATTTACTTATGAAATACCACAGTTGGGGCTTAATTGCATTAATTTGAGGGGCAATGGAATTACAAATGTTATGCTACGTAAAAGAGATGAAATTCACTGATTATGACTTGTAATTAACTACTTTGTCCTTTGTTCCTTCCTTAGTGAACATATGCTAAGCTGATTCATACTTTCTAGGTGACAAGGTTCTTTCACCTGCTCATATAGATTGTGTGGTGGAGAAGGAGAACAACCATGAATATCTTTCTGATGGTTGGGAACCAAAGATATTGCACATGTTAACTGTAGTTCTCAAGGTTTTGTATCAAAATAGTTGTTTATTAGCATTACCTGTGATTTGTATGCTGTTCACATCAATTTTCAAAGTCTGAACAAGACCAGTTGTATTTGCGTCAATACCCAAAAGCAACTCATTTTTTATTTTCTCAGCCATTACCCTCTGGGTAAGATAAAGGTTGAAGATCACAACAACACTAGCAATATAGAACAGAGAAGATGGTTAGTTAAGCAAGATAATGCAGTAAATCTGAATTTTTGCTAGTTAATACTTTGACAATATTTCATTCCAACACAGGTTCCATTGTGGGTCCCTTCTACCTCAGGATTCCATTTGAAAACTCAAAGTATCATAAAGTGTTGGCTGGTCAACATGACACATGAAGAAATAGCTCTTAAGTAACAGGTAGCTTTGAATGTTAGAGAAACATTTATTCTTTCTTTTGCAACTCTTATATTCAATGTGGGAGAAAAAAATAACAGCATTGATATCAATTGCTGCAATGGAGCTGAATTCAAGTCAACCAAAGGAGATGTAGGTTTATTAATTATTGAACTCTCCTAGTTTAACCTCTAAAATATTGACTAACAACCCTGAAATGTTCACATTATAAAAAATATAACACAACCTGATCACTTCTATATATCAAACATCATGTATGGATTCTGCATCCATGAGGATCCGTTGTGTGATTATTTGTATTCTCATAAGGAAACAGTAAAGGCTGAAATCACAGATATTTTGAAATAAGTGGTTAAACTATATTTAATTTCTGTGGGCCCTGAATTTTATCTAGAATTTTGTCTCTTTCCCATCCCTCCTAGACACTATTATTACATTCTATATTTGTAGCTAAATTAAGGTAGTGTCAAAGTACGATGATTGCTGTTTTTTGTTTGTTTGTTTGTTTGTTTGTTTTCCATTTAATTAATTTTAGATATAATCTTTTTTATTCTTAAGCATTTATAATATCCAATGGCAACAGACAGAAGTGCTTTTTGATACGGGGTTATTAAGCTTGCAGTTGTGCTGAGCACAGTTTGCAGTATACGGAAGAACTCTCCTTTTTCTTACTTGTTTCTGATAACCTCTGGGCCATGCTGAGTAAACAAAAGCTTTTATTGCTATCCTTGTGACTCAGCAGAGTCTCAAGGGTAAAATAACATGGTTGCCAGAAGGGATAAACACTTTTTTTTTTAATGAAAAGGGTCAAACAGAAAATCATTTATGAGATAAACTAGTATTATTTCTAAGTAAAAATGAAGACAGATACTTTCTGATATATTAAAAGCAAGATCTAACATTCATAGACATCAGATTTTGTGTGACTTCTGTGGTTTCAGTGTCAAGATACAGAGACAGAATTCATTTGACCAAATATAGATATTTACAGTGCAGATATCTAGATTTTCGTTGTAGTTCATGGAAAGAAATGAGCTATTCTTTGATCTCCTCCTAAAAAGGCATTTGAATAAACTAGATGAAAAAACTCTAAAAGTAACTTTTTTTTTTTTTTTTCATTGCTTATAAAGTGAGTCCTGAGCAACTAGCTTAGAGATGTCTTTATCTTCAATACCAAAATTTTTGGTATGTCCTACTGTGTGCTCAGGAACCTTATTTTGCTACTTAGATCCTATCCACTCAGGGACAACAGCCTGGGAGGGACCTATTCCTCTGTTGCCTACTTCTTTCCCTTGATATTATAAAACCCTTCATAAGGTGATCATACTTTACCTCTTTCTAATCAGTTTTATGCCCTCACTATTACAATCAAATGATTGCTCTACTTCAAATCTGCTTCTCATTTTCAGCATACATGTACTCACGCTTGGCAAATATCTCTTTTTCTTTTGCCAGCATGGTCATTCAGTTGAACTATCTCATCTAAATATTTGTCCATTTTATGTATGTACAGAAAGCAATTATATCACAGTTATAGAAAGAACAGCTGATATCATAGTATTACAGAATGGTTTAGCTTGGAAGGGACTTCTGGAGGTCATCTTGTCCAACCCATCTGCTTAAGCAGGGCCATCTACAGCTGCTTGCCCAGGACCCTGTCCAGACGGCCTTTGAATATCATCACAGAGGAAGATTCTACAACCTCTCTGGGCAACCTGTTCCAGTGATCAGTCACCCCTACAGCAAAAAGGGTTTTCTTTATGTTCAGATGGGACCTCTTTTGTGGGTTTGTGCCCACTGCCTCTTGTACTGTCATATATAGAATTCCTCCTTTTCTCGTATTTTCTACAGAGAAAATGTTTATTAACATCATCAGCTGTCATGTAATGACCACTTTTTTATTAATTGCCTCGTCTTGCATATAAGGTAACTAATTTTGTCATTCTTTCCTCAAGGTTCTTCAGTTCTCCTATAGTCCTGATCTTCTTCTCTGTATTGTTACTGCTTATTATAGTGTGTCACCTGACCTTTCTTTAGCAGAAATACTTTTCTAAAACATAGGTTACATATGATCACACATAATACTGAGATCAGTCCCCCTGTGTAAGTAGCTTTTCACAAGCAAGCTTAACACAAAACAATATACCTTCCTTTCTAGCTAGTTTCTTATCTATGTCACTGTTCTTACTTTTCCCATTTTTCTTCTGAATTGACAATCCCAGGGACTATTACATTTTCTTTTGTTCTAATCTTGAAGGATGTTTTTGGAGGAAAGGTATGGATTATATCAAACTTCATATGCACTTCAGAGAGACTTATCAAATCCTAAAATACATTTTTAAATTATTCATTGTCCCACAGAGTAATTTTCTAAATTAATCTCCTTGTCTCTTGCCTATGTATTTTGTTCTATGTAGTTACCCAGTTTGAGACTTGAAGTTTTCATGACCTTCTTCAGGCTTCCTGTAGGGGAAAATAAATAAATAAATAAATAAATTATGAAGAGTGTTCTGGAACTGTTAAATAGTGGGAGACAGCATTACACTTGTTTTGTAGAATCAAGACTTTATGAAGAACAGTGCAGGTGAAATTAATACCACAGACCTCACTCCATTTACCAGATTTTTTTATTTTATTTATTTTTTCATATATATTTTTTTTTGCCAGATAGCTTTCTGTAGGACAACCAATGTAACAAGGTATTGAAAACTGAGTTCAAACAAAATTTAATAAATGAAGCAGCTCTTACTATCTTACTGACTCTCTAGGACACACAGGATGCAGCTTTACATCCTTTACATGGTGTCAAGTGACAGCCCCTGTGCAAACACCTGAAGGGTTATGAAATAAATACATCTTTGTCCATAGGGACATCTGAACGCACTTCCATTCACCTCAGCTTATGCCAACAGGAGCTCACTGTCCTGAACTTTCTTCTAGATGGCAAGAACAGCAATCCTGCAAATGTAGCACAACTAACAAATCTTGGCAAAAAAAAAAAAAAGTTTTTAGCAATTCTGTCACATATGGAAAATGTGACAAAATTGTGAGTTGGTCTTAGTCCTCAGCCTTGTTTGGTAAAGACACAGACATACAGGAATCTGAAAAGGAAGTTTGCCCAGGGAAACACAGCTGTGCCAAACTTTCCACAGCAGCACTTAGAAGACATAAGAAGTGAAAGGAATGCTATACAAAGGATGACTTGAAAAACAAGATATTGTTAACCACTCTTGAGAGAAATAGCTAAATGAGGACTTTTGACAACATTTATTTGAGAAGTATAATTTAACTGTACCTACTTGAACTGGAAAATTTCACATCTCTCAAATTCATTTGTCAGAATACTTGCTTGAAAAATTTCTTGTATCTGTACAAAGAAGAGAAATCTTGAACCAATACAGTAATTGAAAATACAATGTTGCACAATGCATTCATGATTTTAATACTGACTTTTTTCCTCCTTATATCTAGACTACGGAAGCAACCATTTTCTTTGATGCTTCACGGATTTTCACAGATAAAAAATATATGGAGTTCTGAGTGGGCTTAGGACCCTAACTATCACATTTTGGAGAGAGTAAGAAAGCATCAACAGCAGGTCATGTCAGGAAATTAATATAGCTATCACATACTCTTGGTTTAACCAGAGACCAACAGGTTCTTACCAACTGTTCAACATCAAAGGCAAGGATTTTGAAGTCAGCTGATGATCTATCATGCAAAGAAGGAGTGAATACTGTCCCAGAGACTATTTTAAATGTTCCCATGTAGAGATGACTGTTCCCACCTGTTTCAACTGGATAATTAAAAACAAAATTAAGTAATTTGAATTATATAGAAATAAATGAAATAGATTACATTACGTGTTATTCCACAGAGATCATCAATAGACTAATTTTTACCTGTTTTGCTTTGTATTGAGGTATTTGCCTAGTGCTGATTTAAAAAAAAAAAAAAACAACTTTGAGACAATTTTCAACTAAAGTACAGTATCTACAATTGTAAATATATTGTGAAAACTATTTGTCCTTGGTCCTCATTATTTTCTATTTCATACTAAATGCTGAACTTTCTAGCAGCACTGTGAACAGATAAAGGAGAATAGTACTACACTGAGGGTGACTGAGCACTGGAACAGGTTGCCCAGAGAGGCTGTAGAGTCTCCACCCCTGGAGATATTCAAAAACATTCAGGACATGGGTCTAGGCAAGCAGTCATAGGTGGACCTACTTGAGCACAGGATTTGGACCAGATAACATCCAGAGGTCCTTTCCAACACCATCTACTCTTTGATTCTATGAACCTGTGTAGCGTGTCAATCTATGTCTAGCACACGGGACAAGGAGACACTGGAAGCATGATGGTTTGCGAATTTGATTTTTTTGTGTGTGTTCTTGATTAAAAATATTAAGAATTACTGCTTCACATTTTCTGTATTAAAAGTAGTGTTGTTTTTATATAAATGTAGATTGTTTTTGATGATAACACTGGAAACACTTGTGTCAGACTAGTTAAATTATTTTTGACCTGAAATTTCCTACCACTACATAAATGAAATGCCAGCAGAATTTATGCAAAACTAAATAATTGGTCCTTACTGCAAATTCGATCTTGATTTTTAATATGCTATAGCATATGAGATATGCATAAAACTATTCACTCTACATTAAAAATATCTCCTCACTGTATAACACACTGGAAATTTTCAGATTAAGGTCTGAATAAGACATTAACACATGGTTGACAGAAAACATCATTTTGCTTACCAGTTACATTACCAGTGGTATTTTTAGGATGTTTTTAAAGGTATTAACACATAAAATGAGTTTTAATACAAAACAAACAAACAAACAAACAGATAACTGAGAAACACAATAATAAACAGCTTGTGATGGACAGCACAACCTAGTGACACCAATTTCCTAATATCAACCTGTAACAGTAGATTACTTTGAGCTTCTTTAAAGGCCATTTATCCTTTCATCAACTGCAAATCTATTTAAACAAATGTTTTTAAATAGTAAAGGGTTTTTTGTTGTTACATGACATACATAATGTTTTAAGTGTTTTATTATTAGTTGTATGTGATAAAGCTCCAAGTAATGCATCTTCTAAAAGAAAGATACACAGGAAGCTCCATGTCTCTCTTGTGCTAGGGAGACCAGAACTGGACACAGCATTCCAGGTGTGGCCTTCCAGTGCGCAGTCAACATATACCTCAAAAAAATCTTTAAATCAATTTTTCAGTTCCATTTCAAAATCTTGCTATGTAGATCTTTAAAATTTAGTTTACTTTGATCATCAGTAATGTGACTGTATCACATTGTGAGCACTGTCTAGATAAGAAGAAATACCTCCTACTAACTTTACACAAGGCTAGGAGCTGACTGTCTAATGCAGGATCTCTCTCATAGCAATACATTTTAAAAGATGGGAAAAAAAAAAAAAAAAAAAAAAGATTTTGAGTTGTAGAACACCTTAAAATTCCCCAGAGACTCTAGTGGATTATGAATATCTTTAAGAGTCAAATGTTACACATGGAGAAAAAAGTAGAAATTCACAAACAATTTGCAATATTATGTTCACTATTGGATAAACATGACTGAATAACCAAAGCCTTACAGTGTCAATTGCATTCCAAGAACCTTTCCCAAAGTCTAAGACATGAAAATTCTTCTCTGACTTCAGACATGCTTCAAGTGCTTGTATTTTTGCTTATTTTGTTTACATCAGTTTCCAGGGGAGGAAAGAAGGAAAGTGTTAAGCAAACCAACCATCCAAAAGCATTAAAAGCATAGCATGAAATATGAAATATAATTACAATGACACTGTCTTCAAAGTCTGAACTTCTACTGATGAACTCCTGAAAAAGTTAAAGGTTACTTACCTCCTTCTAACTCCTGGATTGTTAACCATGAAAGTACAATAAGCCCAACACAAACACAAATAAAAAGTGCAAGCAAAGAAGCAAACCAAATTTCATAGTAACTAAGAGGAACATATTTCTCATCAGATGACTTTTTCAGCTTCATTTCTGTCTAGAAAACCTGTTTCAACTAAGGTCTGACATAAGACATGAATAATGTGAAAGGGAGGGCAATAGTACACGAGAACACCTGTTTATTTATAGGAGACGCCTGTAGATTAATTACACCATAAAACTTCATTTACAGTTTTTTACAACATTGCTGAACAGTCATATTCACGCACAAGATACGCAAATGTGAAGAAATCTCTTCAGAAAGGAAGTGATAAAGTTTCTGTCCCAGATAAAAGATAAGCAAAACCACAGAAATACAAGAGTGGTTACTGGATTTGCACTATTTCACTTTTTTAAAGTGAAAATTAAAATAAAAGAATGTTGTTGGCTTTACAGTTTCTATGAGCTTTTGGTAATTCTTTGCACATGCAGTTATGAGAAAAATAGTGAAAGCCATATATTTCATTTTTTTTATTATTTTTTATTTTTAATCTGCTTAAAAAGGTAACTTAAGTATTGATATTCAACATTTTTTCAGAAATGTTACTAGAGTCATACTGGTGAAATTTTAGATTAAGCCATTAGACTTCTGCCTCTACCTTTGCTGAGGTAGAAGCCTAACAGATTCACAATTTACTTGGTTTATATTGCATCCACATCTGCAGCACCACAGGATTTATGGCCCTACTGGGCTGCTATTATTTTCTTGTTTAATCATTCTCCAGCACAGGGTGAAAAGTCTGCTGACACAGAAAGGAGGGAATGTTGTGTTCAGATAATTCCTCTAATATCCAGTCTATCACAAACGCACCTAATGCCTGACATTCTATTAATGGCTAGCAATCTGTGAGAAAATGCTTTGGCTACCTACAGAGACTTGCCCTCCACTATCAAAATGAAATGGAAATTAGCTTTCTTATAGCAGATGTTTTCAGATGTCTGTGTGATTTGTCCCTTTTGCTATGAAGACTTTCATACCAGGAGGCAGAAGAACAAATCAACAGATCTGCAGTGAAACTGCAGAAGCAGAATAAGAGACTATTTTTACAAAATAAACAGAATTTTAAATAGGAGCTCATACAGAAGCACAACTTTCCAGCAGTGTTGTATTTCAAAATTTAAAAAATGCATATTGCTTATCTTTAACTCTTCTAACTGCACATATTGAGGATGAGGAAAATATGTGACAGTGCCAAACTTTGTATGAAATGAAAAACACTTGTCTGATTTACTAAATAAGGTATCAGTATTTATAGCAGTTAAAATGTGCTTGTTTGTGTAACCCGTTACTTAAAATTGCTTGATTTTGAATGGCATAATACACAACACTACTGTTGTATTTTTTTTGTAAATGTCTTGCAAAACATATTTGATGCAGCAAGATATAGCTTGGCAGATGAGTTGTGATTTAACAGAAGACTACACAGACTTTGTATATCCTCTATTTTCACCTATTTCCAGGATAATCCAGTTTAGAGGACTTGTTCAATCTTCAGTTGTCTAGGATGGTATTTTTTATCCTGATGTTCTTAGAAAAGATCCAAAAATTTTAAAAGTGCATACTGTATTAAAGACACAAGTAACTTTTCTTTAAATTGGTCTAGGGACAGTGAAAATACTATGTTGTAGGTCGCAAAAATGTTCAACAAATGACTGACCTGATTCCTTGAAGTGATCAGAAAAAGCAGTTTTGGAAAGACTTGTATTTTTTAGTCAAGTAAAAGCTGTGAAGGAGGAATGTCTCCATTTTCCCTCTGAAGCCATACAGTTTGAGATAATATACAAACAAACAGATTTCAGAGTCATGTAACAAGTACAATTGCCCAATGGCCTAGGTGATATAGAGCTTCACTAGTTTAAGGTATGTCCGAGGTAGGAAGACAGAGAAGGCAGCTGGACACTGATCTCTCCTTTCAGTCCTTAAGCACTGCCCAAAATAGGGTTCTATGTATATATTTGAATGACAACTGCTGAAAAATCTGAGTTGAGTTTTGGCAGGTCTTCTCACATTGGAAGATTTATTGGCAGTGTGAAGATCTGCTCATGGAGTTGCCTGAGACTACCCAAGAACTTTCATATAAACAGCTGACAAGAAATAAGTTTCACGGGGATGATCACTATATGGACAGGATGTATACTGCACAAAATAATTCAGTAAAGGGCAACTGAATGCAATCAAATAACTGACACATTTACTTTACGTGGAAGATCATGCTGAGATTCTGGCAAAATAGATCGTGAGGAGTTTTAGATTACTATTTCATGAGCTAATATCTATGCTGCGTTCATAATTTAATTAAATTCTGACTTCCAATAAGCATATAACCAAAATAAATAAATAAATAAAAATTCCATAGATTTCATTGAACCCTTGAGGAGGGTTCAGAAACATGTATTAAAATTAACTGGTCAATGAAATGATTTAAATGGATTGCTGGGAAACAATTTGTTTCCATGTGAATTGACCCATATCAGGAAAGTAATCAAAAATTCACTCCTGTCATTAACAGCTGTAATTCTTCAGAATTATGTGGTGAAAAAAAATAAAATCTGCATGGAAGGCAAAGCTGGAATATATTACCTTTCCCCAAACCTGGAAGATTTTTTAAATTTTTTTTTTTCCAAGAAACTAACAAACATAACCCAACAAAACATAACCCAACATAACCTAACTTCCCCTTGTTTAAGCTGGTCCAGAAAGATTCTACATGTCAGGATTGAAGTTCCTTTCTGTATCAATCACTACTTTGCCTAACTTCACGTAGCTAAGTGCAACATTCATGTACTTTTCCAGAAGTTCCCAATGTTGAATCAGAGAATCCTATCTTAAGTCAGAATCAGAGAGATGTGTGTCTTAATAGATTATAATAAAAAGTGGGGCAGATTAAGACTATCCAGAAAGGAAATCTGTGATTAATCCAGTTTAATTCAGCAGAAGTGAATACAGAGCTGGCAGCAAACACTGAAAGAGGAAGACTTTCATCTAACTTTAGAGATCTAATGGTGAGGGGAAGAATTTTCCTCTGGAGACAACTATTCTTTCTTCACTGACTAAAGCAACGTCATAGATAAATATTTTAACATGGACTCTAATTTTTAAGTAATTAAAACTAGGTGAGCTTCCCTTCTGAAAATAAGCTATATAGTCAATAATGAATTATTTAGTCAGTTTTGCATCCCTAGATAAACGTGTTTTCCTTATATGTCCCTTACTGTAAGGAGAAAAAAGTTGTGGATCATGGGAACAATATCACAATAATAGCAATGAGAAACTAAAACACTACCTAGGCTAACAATTGAGTAATTAAAAGAACACACCAATGCAAAGTTCTCTGTGAGAACTAGATAGGTTGAGGTAGGAACAGATATGGCACACGGGAAAGAATCAGAGTCTTAACTTGACTGATAATGCTGATTAGCAAAATTAGTAGGTAAAGGACAAGGATCAAAAGGAAGTAACAGCATTATTGCTCCTCTGATTTAATTAATGTAAAAGCTAGTGTATTAATAATGGAGCAATAGCTGAAAACAGCAGTAAATTTGTCACAGTATAATAGTTCCTATGAATAAAACCAATTATAGCAACATTAATGTGCACACAGATTTGTGCCTTGTAGGCCAATATGGAAATCTTGAAAGGAAAAGAAAAATGGCAGAGGAAAGATTTTCCTATTTCTTAGTTTTTATTCACAATAACAGAATAAATGCTGTCTACTTTTTCTGTCCTAGGCACATGGCTTTTTTTTTTTTTTCAGAATACATTT
This sequence comes from Cygnus olor, assembly GCF_009769625.2. Taxonomy (NCBI): domain Eukaryota; kingdom Metazoa; phylum Chordata; class Aves; order Anseriformes; family Anatidae; genus Cygnus; species Cygnus olor. The sequence goes on from NC_049169.1 coordinate 105,505,218, forward strand.
TTTTCCCAGGAAATTTTGGAATAAAGACATCATATCTGTTTTTATGTAAAGGGGCCACAAGACATGGAAAAGAAAAAGATCTGAAACAAAGGCTTAGATGTAGGTTAGTCTAACCCCTTTTCATCCTATGTAAACCATTTCAAGATATTTACAAAATCTAGTCTCAAAAGAAGTACCAGTAAAAATACTAGTTTTGAATATACAATGTTTTCAGTATTTAACAACCACCCTTAAAAATGCATCCTCTTTTTTTTTTTTTTTTGTGCAGTTTCCAGAGATCTTTCCAAAGATTGTCAATGCTAGCTAGCAAAATCTTATTCTTGATACATATTTAAAATTTTGTGACTCAAAGTAACACCATAAGAAATGGGAAATTTCTTGTTAAAATAAAAATTTAAACATCAATGCATGCATTTCATAGGTGTTTTTTCAACTACTGAGTACTTAGTATTCCCTGTTCTGCAGATCAGCTAGCTGAAGATACTTAAAAGGCCATTAAATTATGAAATATGGGAATAGCACCTATTCCTCCTAAATTCAAGTGCTTTTCAAGTCCCAGTCTCCAGATTATCTTCACAAATATTTTTTTTTTTTTTTTTTTTTTTTTTTTTTAGGCAAATGCATATTTAAAAATAATCTCTTCTCTTAGAACTGTGGAAGCAATAATTATCTCTATTTCTAACCTATATAATAAACACTACAAAAACTAAGATAGCTTGTCCATAAGCCTTTCTCCAAAGGCTTTTCCCAATTTGGGAAATCTGTGCAAAATCCAATTTGATTTTATAAAACATTTGTACTCCTGTGTAGCTGTGTTATGGATGTGACAGCACTTTTAGCTGACTGAGATTCTAGAAGGCACACCATAAAAAATAAACCCTGAGGTATTTCTATTATTATGTTATGTTACCACCTCGCAGGTATTACTGCTGGTTGACCACATTAGCCAGAGCAAAGGGAAACAAGATACACAGGTCAGAGAGAGAATACTTTACTTAAAAGATAAGATAGAAAGAAGGAAAAGAAGAAGTCTGAAATCCCTGCAGATCTCTCCTCTAAACAGTGACCAAAATGAGGAGCAAACTGAGACCAAAGCAGCTGAAGAAGAGCTCCAATAAATATTTACCTAGTGCTCAATATGTCAAATGTAAGGATAAGACTGCTCTCTCTAAATGCAGGTATTACAAAGCAAGTTGACAGTGAGACTTTTTTATGTTAAAAATACCCTGGCATGGCCTTTGAAAAACAGTCAGCTTTAGTCTTGGTCTTCTTTTTGAAATCTACAGTAAATCTTTCAGTAGAAGCTGAGCTTGACTGGTAGAAGAATTACATCAGTGCAGATTGCTTTGAAAAATCCCACTTTGCACCTAACTGTAGGGCAACAATTACATGTTGGCTCAATGTTTTTCGAAGTGTTTTGGATGAAAGGTACAATAAGAAAATGATTGTGCGGAATCTTTCAAGATCCCCAAACAAGATAGCACAGATCAAAAGTTTGATCACTAAATGATTAGATCACTCTTATTTTTTGTCCTCTATACTTGACCCACAAAATGACTACTGAGCAAAGATAATTTATAGTCTTTTAAACACATGTTAAAATGCATCCAGGTTAGGCCTTTGTGGTAATGCATTTAGCTTCTTGCACCAAATTAACTTTTCACATTGGACGTTTGATGAGACGATGGAGAAATAGAATGTACAGTGGGTTTCTTTTTTTTTTTTTTTTGTGATAATTATTTTAATAGGAGCTGACAGATAACACAGAAGGATGAGGAAAATGCTCATGGATTTCAAAAATGGAATCAACTAGGCATGTAATTACTTTCTCAAAAGTTCATATAATTGGACTGAACTATTTGAGCAGGAGTTCAAATTTTTGTCACTGTGTTGATATTGTTCATCATTACCCATTGTAAGTGCTACAAAAACGAAAATATCTATCTATTTTTGAAACAACATAAACGCTCTCAACACGCTGAATAGGAAAAAAAGGTTTATAACTTGTGTTATTAAAACAATTGTGACTTCTTTATTTTAATGTCTACCCAAAATGGGGAAAAACACACAGCATCAAATATAACAGCACATGATATACTAACAATGATATTTAAAATTGTATAGCTTTTATCGTTGACAGGCTTTCAGCTTCACTTTGTCTTCTTTAAAAGTAAGAATTACCACTGAAAAAAAACGATAAAAACTTGTCAACCGAGGCACAGAACTACTCTGCATGGAAGGATTTACATACGAATGTAAATCAACTCTGACAGACTTGATACTCTTTGGAGGAAAATACATAAAATAAAAAATCAAAGAGCAAAACAGTTGCTTTTTAGGTCATTTTGAAACACGGTAAAAGTAAAAACACTGGTAAGATTAAAAAAAAAAAAAAAAGGAAAAGAAAAAGAAACTGACCAAATGGCAACGCAGCCAAAAATAGGTCTTTTAAAATTCCCTGTATTTCAGATCTCATACAATTTTCTCACATAAAATGAGAAACAGGCAATGAGAATAGGATGCTTCAGCTTCAGCATAATTCCACAAGGCAGAATTCTGAAGTATGCAAATAAACCAGCATCCTAGTTTGTATTTGTCTATCTTACATTGCAAAAAATACAAGTATAAAAGTTTCTGCATTTCCAGCTAGCAGGTATTTCATTTATTTCAATAATAGTGTCAAAATGCTATAGTTAGTACACTGACAATGAAAACGCCTGATTTTTCCCAGCTTTGTAGAAGCAGCCAATAGCCAGCTCTCTTAATAGCCAGCTTATTAGTCTTGCAATTGGATTAGAGATCTCTGTTCTTTTCCATTGACATATATAAGTGATAAATGATTACAGAAGGCAAACTAAACTGGCAATTCTGTTGATAAAAAAGAATGCCATTCCATCTTTCATACTTCTGTCAATTCTTTAAACTATGAATGGAAAATGGAATTATTTTCAGTCAAAAAATAACCAGCTTTAAGTTGAAATACATACTTTCTAAGGCATTATTTTCAGGGTACAATTATAATTTAAAGTTTTTCTATTGCTAACTAAAAAAAAAAAAAAAAAATCCATGTATATTTAGTCATTAGAATTATTCTCTGGGGAACAAAAAGACTCCAGTACAGTCTACTAGAAGCAAGCCTCCAAGACTGCTCTGGAGGAACAAGTAACGTGTAGTAACATGTTTAGATGTAACATCCAGAATCTGTTTATTTAGAAAAGTCCTACATCTTTTGTAACAAAAATATTAAGCCTGAGTTTCTATTTTTTTTCCAGAAGCAAAAGGAATAACCCTGATAGACGATGACTCCTCCTAAAAGAACAGGTATGAAAAATATATCAGGTTAATGTACTTTTTTCCTTATTTCTTAAATAAATTGTTTGCCTACACTGTAGGAAACATCTGAGTTTCTTCAGCAGGCTTACAATTTCATTTCGATGCATTAATGTCTTGCTTATACCAGTAAGATCAATATTTGGTCTTACATCTTTCTGAATATCTTTGAGATCAAGTTTATCCAAGAGGAAAAGGAGACCATAAATTAGAAAGTCAAATTGTCACCTACATTTTTGCAGTGTTTTCAAAATAGAGAGTATATGGAGGCTGAAAACAGCATAATCTCCCAGAACAATGATTTTCATTGCAGTCACATGTGATCACATGAATAGTAAAATATAAAGAAAAAGGGCAATTTTTCAGGGTGAACCAGTCTAGCAAAATGCCTATTAAATAATAATATGACTACCCAAGAATAATATTTGTACAACCTGTAAAAAATTATGAAATAAAAGGATAATGGCTTTATAAATACCGTTTATATTTCACATAAAACTACAATTTAAGTTGCTTTGGCAATTATGTGAAACAAAATAATTAGAAATATCTTCATTTCAAAATTATTTCTGAACTATTTTCTAAGACAGCATGAAAAAAATGACAGTTATGAAACAGTGAAGGTGGGAAAATTAGTAGCACTCAAACTGCCCCAGGGAAAGTCAACAGAATACACCTGCTTGTTCAAAAGTCACCAAGAGGAAGACAGACCATTTGCTAAATAAAACTAACAAAGCTAATTTTTCATCTGATTTCAAATAAATAATATCCTCTGAAAGGTTCAGTTTTGCAGTAAAAAATAAAATTACAGATAATTAGAAGATATTCTGCCAAAGCAAAATTCAGACTTACCAACATCAAAATTATAGGAGCATTTAGAAGGACATGCCAGAAACGTGTAAGAAAAAGAAAATCCATGTGAAAACCCTGTAAACTAAGATAAAAAACACAAGCAAGCAAAACCACAAACATTAGAAAAGTTAAACAACAACAAATTAAAAAAAAATAAGAAAAAAAAACCATCAAGATGCATAGACATAGGTCTGCCATAATGTGCAAAGAAAGTTTTCTCTCAAGTACCAGTAATTCAGGTATTAAATGTTAACATTTTTCTTTCTTAAAGGAACATACTGGTTTCTCTTTTCTACAGTAACGTGAAATTTTGCCTGTAACAGTGATGAAATAATCTTGGTAAATATGATTGTTAAAAGAAACGTTCTGTTGAAAGAAATTGTGAGTGAAAAGTCATGTTATGGTAGATAAATTCAAGGACATAAACTTATGATTTTTGTTTGAAAGAGGAATAAATTTTTGTTTTAAAGGGGAATATAAGCAATTAGGTTCAATATTTTTTTTTAACATCTATATTTCTGGATGAACAAAATGTATGCCATTTGAACTCAGCTTTGCACAGCCTTTAATTCAAGAATACTTTGGAAATATATGCTGGTTTGCTATGAGGGTGCCAACAAGCATTCAGATAAAGGGATATGGTGGACATACCTTGATTTTCAAAATCTTTTGACAAGATTCCATGTGGAAAATTATTAAAGAAACTTTGCCACAATAGAGAGTTGCCACAAAACAGAAAGTTGCCAGAAAACTAATGGATTGGTCCCTTAATGGGATCTCATAAAGCCAGTTTATGTATAGAAAGCAAAGGAGAGAGCATAATTATCACTTTTAAGGGTAGAAAAGAGCCTCTTAAGGACTGGTGCTGGAACTGTTTTTACCCAGCTTCTTCAACAATGACCTAAAGAAGGGAGCAATCAATGAAATCTCCAAATTTACTGCTGAGGCTAAGATTTGGGTAGTTGTTAGACACACTAATGACAAGGAGCTCTAGAAGGATTTCTCAAATCTGAGTTAATGGGTAAAAGAGGTACCAGGCTTGGGGGCAGCCAGGCTTCTGTATGCTTCCTAAGTGGTATCTCCCATTGAGACAGCATCCTATTGAGATTATTTCAATATATTGGCCATTGGCCTTATAAAGTTGTGCATGCCCTGCAACATTTAAAAGCCTGCTTTATATACATATATTATTTTGCTTTATTTTTTTCAAAACAAGTCCGATAATGATCCCAAGCTTACGTGTTTACTAAGTCTTCAACCAAACTTGGATCATCCCGACTTAGTAAAGAGTGAGAAACATGTTCCCCTCTAAACTTTTGTATGGAAAGCTTGGTAAAACTACTGACTGTGTCAGAGAACATTTGCCAAGCATGCTTGGGCATGGTTCCGGTGATCTAGTCCCTTATTTGCTCAGCAATGAAAAACAGCTCATGGTTTCCTTTTCTGAACATGACTTTCTTGAAATGAATACCATCTCTGCAGTATAGTTGGATACAAACAAATACATTTACACCCAGTGCCTCATCTTGACACACAGGGATACCATGCTCTTCTGTTGACACTCACCACGGTCAGCAACCAAGCACCAACACAACCACTCATACACTGGCTTCCCCCCAGCCCCATGGGATGTAGGATAAAATAAGAACAAAAGCAAGAAAACTCCTGGGTTGAGACAAAGACAATTTAATAGGTGAAGGAAAGACTATAAAAACAAACAAATGATGCAAAGTCATTCATTCACCACCTTCCACAAGCAGACCAATACTCAATCATTCTCCAAACAATGGCTACCTTGGAAAGACCAAGCACCTAGTTCTCATTGCTAAGCATGGTGCTGTATGGAATATCCTCCCTCCAGCCAATTCATGTCTGCTGTCCTGGTTGTGTCCTTGTCTAACTTTCTTGACCATGCCCAGTCACTGGGGTGGTAGGGTGGGAAAAAGAGAAAAAAACAACAACAACAACAAAAAAAAACCAACTTGATACTGTGCAAGCACTGATCAGCAAGAGCCAAAATATTAGTGAATTGATACCACTGCATTATCCACAAATAGAAAACACAGCACCACACAAACTGCTATGAAGAAAGCTATCTCCACCCCAGTCAGACTAGTAAAATAGAAAGAACAAGCATTACTAAATCTCAAGACGTAATATACTGAGTAAATAAATAACAATGGAGTAGATATGAAGCACTGGTGACAGGTAGTGACATTGCAAAGAACAGGAAAGATTTTGTTTGTTTGTTTTTAAAAGTATTACTTTAACAACCAGGGTAGTAGGTAATTTTATACTCCTACAACAGAAAATCTTCGCTAACAGCTCAGTTATGAAAAGGTTCAAGACGACATGAACTCCTTCATTAACAGATCTCAAAGTCTTGTAATGCCAGATATTTCTTTTATTGTCTTAAGCACTTATGTAACATTATATAAATCTGTGCATGGAATCATAAGTTTATAGGCTATAAATTATCAGCTACTAGCAGTTAGGCTATTTATTCTGACCTTTTTACCTGTGGAGAGCTCCAGTTCACCTCTTCCAGATATCTCAGGTCATCTTGCTTCCAGTTAGCCCAACCTAATGTGGTCGACACATTGTTGTGTACTTAATGTTGCGGTGTTTTATGTGTGCTGAACTACTATTGATCTACTTATTTATTCTGTACTTTTGTATAAGATTATTTGTACAAGATGCAGGAGTTTGCATAAGATAAACAAGAGTATGAAATAACAATGTTAGTATTTGAAGAATATGGTTATCCATCATTTGGAAATAATTGCATGATAGCATTTTCTACGTTCTTCTACATTCTCTGCAAGGCCTGCAGGTAAAAGTTGTGACCCAATCCATACATTTTGTTATTGCCAGAGCTTTAGATCTGATTTAGTCTCAAAAATGTTTTTTTTTTTTTTTAATTAAGTTTCTTATATATTTTCCTGATTAGGTTTTGAATCACCTCCATCGTGTACATCAAAAGGTTATACAGAGGAAACAAACAAACATCATTATCAAATATCATAAAAATCTGAAAAGCAGATGGTTGTTTTAAGTGCTTCAGATACCTCTTATTTGCAAAATACTATGGTATGTTTTCCTCTTAATACTGTCAGAATTGACAAAGATGTACTGTGAAAGTTTATGACTGTGGTACTTAAAATTATTTCAGCTTCCAAAAAATTCTTTTTTTTTTTTTTTTTTTAAAGTGTAATTTTTAGAATCACCTAATAAAAATATTTGTTTCTGAAGTATTTTCCCTATGCTCCTTTTCCATTTTATTTGCCTCTCAAGTACTGTTCTTCTTTTTTGTTTTTATATTCTACCATAGTGAAGAGTGGACATGATGTGGGAAAAAGAAAATCAAATAATCACATTCTACTTTTCTTAAATCTAAATTTGTGTAATTTTGATTTCACATTTTAAAAAGAATAACATCATATTCTTATTTCCATTATCTATCTCAATGTTAATGAGTTAATTAAACAGTCACTTTACTTAGTATTTGAAGCAGTCTTTTTGCTAATTAAGAATGTGTTTATTTCCTATTCTCTACAAGAATCCAGATCTTTGGTCTACATGAAGCTTTCTGTGACTACTTATGGAGATGTATTTTTAACATTTCTGAAAGTAATTTTACTAGTATAGGTTATAGAACACATACACTCTTTGCTGGGTTAAAAACTGGCTGGACAGCCAGGCCCAGAGAGTGAACAGAGTGAATGGTGAATGGAGTTAAATCCAGCTGGCAACTGGTCACAAGTGGAGTTCCCCAGGGGTCAGTTTTGGGACCCATCCTCTTTAATATCTTTATTGATTATTTGGATGAGGGAATTGAGCGCACCCTCGGTAAGTTTGCAGATGACACCAAGTTGGGGGGAAGTGTCAATCTGCCAGAGGGTAGGAAGGCCCTTCAGAGGGACCTGGACAGGATGGGTCGATGGGCAGAGGCCAATGGGATGAGGTTCAACATGGCTCATTGCCAGGTCCTACACTTTGGTCACCACAACCCCATGCAACACTACAGACCTGGGGGAGAGTGGCTCAAAAGCTGTGCAGAGAAAAGAATCTGGGAGTGTTGGTCGATTCTCACCTGAACATGAGCTGGCAGTGTGCCCATTTGGCCAAGAAGACCACAGCATCCTGGCTTGTATCTGGAATATTGTAGCCAGCAGGACCAGGGAGGTGATTATCCCCTTGTATTCTGCTCTGGTGAGGCTACACCTTAAGTACTGTGTTCAGTTTTGGGCCCCTCACTACAAGAAGGACTTCGAGGCCCTGGAACATGTCCAGAGAAAGTCTACGAAGCTGGTGAAGAGCCTGGAGCACAAGTCCTATGAGGAGCGGCTGAGGGAACTGGGGTTGTTTAGTCTGGAGAAGAGGAACCTCAGGGCAGACCTTATTGCTCTCTATAACTACATGAAAGGAAGGTGTGGGGAGCTGGGGTTGGCCTCTTCTCACAGATAACTAGTGATAGGACTAGAGGGAGTGGCCTCAATTGCACCAGGGGAAGTTCAGATTAGAAATTAAGAGAAACTTCTACTCAGAAAGAGTAGTCAGGCATTGGAACAGGTTGCCCAGGGAGGTGGTGGAGTCACTGTCCCTGGGAGTGTTCAAGGACAGGTTGGATGTGGTGCTTAGGGACACGGTTTAGTAGGTGACATTGGTAGTAAGGTGATGGTTGGACCAGATGATCTTGGACGTCTTTTCCAACCTTAATGATTCTATGATTCTCTATATAGATTCAACTGGATCAAGAAATTACATCATGATAACATTTGAAGAGACAAATGTTAAAAAGGGGCATGAAGTCTACCTAATTCTTTTTCCAATAAATGTAGGTTTATATATACAAGAACAGAAAAAAGGTCTTTATCCTAGCACTTTTTTTTTTCCCCATTGTTATATGGAATAAAGTAATTCCAACTGTTTTTTATAAATAGAATGTATTGCCCAATTCACGTCATGTACTAGATGTACTTCACATGTTAAAGAAATCTTCACATATTTGATCATAATATGAAAAAAAAGGTTTTGTATTTTTCACAAATTTTATTTTGTACAAATTGCATTTTGTATTTTGTACAAACTGGCAAACTGCTACCAAGAAGAGTAAAAAATTGTATGTGTAACTTACCATGTTATGCAATTGCCAAACATTATTTTACCTCTGAGTAGAATCAGATTTTACTGAACTTCAGTTCAGCAAAGAAATGCAGGTTTGTTAGGTCTTGCAGATCTAAACCACACAGCTTTTGGTAGTAACTAGTCTGTAATTGTTTGCATTTAACTGCAATTTCCATGTTATCAAAGACTGTTATGAGACTGAGTAAGGGGTCACAGGCTGTCTCTTCACATGATATGTTAAGTCAGAAGAGAGTTTTCACACCCTGAAGACAAACTGACTAAACAGAAGGCCATATAGTCCTGGTGGCATTCAGGAAAATTGAGTGCAGAACAGATTGAAAAAATATAATATTAACCCTAATCTTGTGAATACCTCATTGTAATAGAGAGAAGCCAAATATTCCTCTTTTTCTTGTCTAGATGTGTCAGAATAGGAATCTGAGGAAGTAAGTGTGGTCTTAACATTTTGAATGCTTCATGTTCATTTTTCATAATGTGAATTCTACATGCCTCAAGCTAGTAAGTTCAAAATATATTACCTGGGAAGTCATAGGTTAAATATTGATTCCACCAATATTGCACTATATATATATATATAAAAGACCAAAAATCCCCACTCAACAGAACACCCCCCCCCAAAAAAAAAAAATAAAAAAAATGCTCTAACAGGAACAGAAGAAATTAATTAGAAATCTTTTACACAGGTCAGTATGTGCTACTGAGAGAGTGGCACAGGTGAAGATAGCTTTGGGTAGCAGAGTATTTGGGTATTTGCAACTAAAAGCATTCTCACATTAGCACAGCTAGTGATGACCAAAAAGCATTTTCATTGTGTTCTGCTAGCACCGTGGTACAGCAGCAATAGTGGGAACCCAGGCACAGTAGAGTTAGAGCCTAATGGTTAATGGCATTATTATAGCTGCCGTTCATATGCTTGGGAACTTCTGTTGTGCATTTTTCATCAGAGGGCCATTGGAGTTCTCGTTCCATCTAAAAATAAATAGCAAGGCTATTACAAACTCTGAAGTCAGGGTTGCTTTCCCATTACCGTACCCAAGGAAGAATTGTATCCTCTCTCTTATAAAACCAAAACTAAATGGTACAAGAAACTGCTGTACTATTTGAAGGCTTCCATTCATGTGGTATATTCTTTCAAAAGACTCCCTTTCTTGCACAGACATGGAAAATTTTATTCTACTGCATGGTCTTCCAGAAGAACAGATCGTTTCCGCTTATTTAGTGGACTAGAGAGAACAGACTGGACTTTTTTCTTCTTTAAGTTTGTTGTGTTTTTGTACAAGGTATAAATTACTTGATTTTTTCTCCATTCTCCTTTATGGATCTCATATCAGACAGGAATTTCATTAAGTCACTGCCTGTCATCATTATGAACAGAGTAAACATATAATGGGAAGACCACAGTTTTGGCAATCCTTAAGGATTACTTTGTTTAATTAACCCCATGACTCTCTTTTTAGTTACCTTGATTTTTTCACCTCTTCCCCCAGGATATAAACAGCTAAACAGCTTCCATCAGCTATGAAAAGAAAATTTATTAAGATAGATTTAAATGAGTCTAGGCAAAAACTGTTTTTTTGTTTGTTTGTTTTCTGTACCCCCAGAACCTTTTGGTATAATTCCTTAATTAGAAGTATTCATAACTTAAACTTTGAAGGTATAAAATCTGAGGTCAACTTTAGGCCACAAACCACAGCTAGGAAAACATTATTCAACAAGCACAGAATGAAAAACTACCAGAATTTAAAATTCAAATTAATTCAAATTACATTTGAATCCACACCGGAATGAGAAGAGAGAGGCAGCTACAGTTCCATTAGTCTTACTGAGAATCCCCATACTGTCTACTGTGGGATAGGATTCACTTTTGTGAATGAGTAACTTAACAGTTGTACTGTTGCATAGCGAAACACTTCACTAAGGTTGTGTGGGAATAGTTTTTATATATGGACATATACATATATCCATAATACACATGCAAATGAATAAATCACTAAAATTGTATATATATATATTTTAAAAACGAATCAAATAAAAACATATATTAGAAGTATTCTTTAGAAGTCTCTTCAAACATATTTCTTACAAGCCGGTACCTACTCACAACCCAAAGTTTTCACTGAAACTATTACAGCTGAAGACATACCTTTTTTTTAAGCATATACATACCATTTCTAATGAACTGAGAACAATGCTTATCTGCCTATGATAGTGCACATTCTACCTTCAGTATCATTTTTCAGCAAAGACTTCAACAATTAATCACATTTGCTGTGGGCAGAGAACTGTGTGCCCATAGCAATGATACTATGCAGTTCCATAGATCTGATTGCTGAAGCAGAGTCTAAGACCTTAATTTAGAAGAGCACATAAGCTCACATCTATCTGCAATTATGTCCTTGAGCCTCACTGATACTGAAACAAAAAACATGAATAGAAGTAGTTTTGTGACCTTGGACATCACAATTCACACAGCACAAAACAAGATACCACCTCAATCATAAGATTTCTAGACATTGTCATAATAATAAAAGCAAACAACATATATCTCAGACAATGGATAGCAATTGCTTAGTTACAACCTAACTTTCTTTTTCAGGATGTAATCTACTCCCCAAGTGAGCAAAAGATAAATGTGGAAAAATTAAAGGAAGCCTTCTGTACCTTCAGCACAGTACCTAATCTTGTTACTGAACGTTTGTTCTTAAGGATTTTTTTTTTTTTTGGTAGTTGTTGTTGTCATTTTTCGTTTGTTTGCTTGTTTTCCAGGTTATACAGCATATTGAGAGCATGGACATTTCTGAATACAGATGATAGCAATTTTAGTGCAAAAGACAACAATGAAAAATCAGTATCTGATAAAAACAGAACTATGAAATTTGCCAGTAAAAACAGCTAAAATAAAGAACAGACAAATCAAGGGAAGGTGGTTCAGGACATTATGGAAGAAATTCGATAGTTCAGAGCTTGCATTGGATGAGATACCACTGACTACATAAGGGAAAGAAATGCTAGACAAAGGTGACTGAATAGCTGAATACCCAGTTACGTAGGATCAATTTTGATATCATCAACCGAAGGAAAGAAGACAATCAAAAGCAAGAGGTAGATTCAGATGTAGTGAAAAGGTCACACAGGCTTCATGTTAAATATTTGCTCTTTTAAAATGTTTCAGAGTAAAATAAATGTTTAATGTACAGAAGCAAAGCCTATCACCAATTTTTTAGTAAGTAAAGCACTTGCAAATTTAGCCTTAACCTAGCCAATCACCAGAAGAGCACTGAAGTATTTTACTATGCAACTCTGGAGCAAATTTAATAAAAAATGCAAGATACATGCCATGTCTCTTGGAAAATGAGCTACTGCAGTTCTGTAAGATATTCTGGTTATCTGATTTTATGAGTTAGCAGCAGTGCAGAGATGAGCCAGTTTGACCTTCTGTTAGAATTGCAATGATTTATTTTTAAGTATATGTGAGGAAAAAGGCACTTCTGTTTATCCCTTTGAAAGCCTGTAAATGATAATGCATGGCATTATTATGGATTTGTAATGTAAGAAAGGAAAAGGATGTATCTTATGGCTCAAACTTTTACTACCAAACACAAAACTTTCAATCTTTCAATCATTCTTCCTAAATTCCTAAGTTAGTCCAGAAGTGCTCACCTCAGACTCCAGCCAAAGTCTGCAGACTGTGAACTGCCACTAAGGAAACTGGAATTGATCGAGTGTTGACTGCTCTGTGAACTTTTGCCTTCTAAGATGGCCGTGTTTGGACTTTGTGCAGTTTTTATTTCCTCTAATACAAAATTATAGCCCTTATCTATTCCATTAGACCCAAGATTTAATTGTATTGACACATGACCAGACATGTTTCATTAATTATTAGGTTCCTTGAAATGCCTGTGATGGAAATTAATGTATCAATTAAATTTATATTTTACTTTTTTACTTATTCATCAGAACCAGTAAAGTACTGGCAGTTATTATGGCTCTAAATTACAGGAACATTCATTAAGATAATAATATTTTTTTCTTAATCATATTTTTTAACAACTAATTGTGAATATATATATATATATTTTTTCAACAGCTGTTAAAGGATGTAAGAGTTAGCAGAAAATACTGGAATCATCATAGCTTGTATACCTATGGTTCAGTAATCTTCCTGTGTTTCAGGACTTTTTTTCACTGTCACTTTCTGTCTGTTACAGATTACATAATTTATCACAAAAATGAAAATATAACTAATGATATAAAATTAAAGCAAAAAATTCCCAGATGACAAAATAGGAAAAACAATTTCTGATTGGGCTTAAAGGCAAAGTGTGTTATACAACAGAAGAGTTTATCTAAACTTAATCATCAAACAGCTTTTTTGTAGTACATATCTTTACAATAATAATCCCACGATAAAATGAAACAGAATTGCAAGTGGATGGCACCTGTTTATTTCTTCTTTCTTACGTCATTTCCCTACCATTTAACATATGATTAAAACAGATAATATAGGATGTGAAGAGATAATTCTATGGCACTACAGTACAGGAATATTATGTAATCCTATGCAGCATTTTGGTCATTAAAATGCACTTATTCCTTCATGCTTTATATGATAGGCCTAATTTGAACTAATATCTTCTGTTTTACAGATTGCCTTTTAAAAATATTTAATTATACAATTTATATCTAACAGCTAATGTATCCCTGCTCTTTTACTGTTAGATAGCTTGATAACATGTTATCCTTCACATAGGACATTACTGATGGATATATATGAAATATCTTCATATGTAGACAGTAAGTGGAAGAGTGAAGACTGCTACCAAAGCTACACAATTTTCACCTCTTCATGTCTTCAGCCCATGCTTCCTTTCTCTGTCCCACAGCCTTAGATATATATATGTAATCATTATGTTCCACTTTCCAGCTTTAAGTATAACCCTTACCATTATTTTAAAAATAAGTAAATCCATATAGTATTATTTGCTCTAAGACATTAAAATCCAAAGTGTTATGGCAAATATATGTTAGACATTCCTCATAATTTCTTAAGCAACAGAGTTACATTTCATTTCTCAGAAAGCTGTACCAAAACCTTTTAGTTTTTTTTTCCTAGTTCTGGAAAATAGAACTACTAGTATCTTTTTAGCTCTTACGAATTGTCTTCTGCATCTTAATGCAACTCCAAAAGAGTATTTAACACTTCTGGCAAGCTAAAACATTTTTATTTTTCAATTTCAGAGTGTTTCTCCTGTTAAGAATCACTCCCCTTGCTTGATTTGTCATGCCTTAGGAAAAACATATTATGCATCGTGAAGCAGCCACCTTGATTGTCTGTCATTACTCTTTTCATATGATTCCTATCTCAACACAAATAAAGCAATTTTATTCTCCCATGACTAGAAAGCAAGATTTTTGATTCCCAGTGATGAGGTTCTATACTACTGCGTGAATCACCAGGATTTCCGCTGTTGTGCTACACTAGTTATGCTGATCATCTCTTCTAACTTTCAAAGGGAGTCTTCACTACACAGCAAGGTTAATTACAGAAGTTTAACAGCCACTTCCCTGTAACATATATGCTCTGCTCACTGACAACTACTTCAGTAGTCATGTTTTTGAAACCTGCCCAACAGCAGTCTACTTTCAGTAATCTTAAGATGTGTCTTTCTAACAGCTTTCTTTTGTAAGAAGCAGTTCGTCTGCACAGAATTGAGGCTTTTATCCATTACCATGTATATGAAAAATTAAGAAACCTTTAGGATCTTCCCAGAAATATACTCAACAGAAAGCTTCACGTTTTCCTCAAATTTTCTGTATGCAAATTTTATTTTCTATTTTTGTACTGTTTCCTATTCACATCCAAATTCTGTCAGTCCAGTTAACAATTAAATAACTACTTTGGTGATTTTATGTTTTTATCTTCAGCATCAGTTTAGAATTAGAAATTTAATCTACTTTAAATCAATGTTTTTTGTACCGCTTTATGCTGTGGTAATTATAATTTAGTAAATAAGAACTTAAAAATATTTACTAGAAAATTATGAATATTAAATGTTAATGAGAAAATCTCCCTTATTACATTTTATAAATCTGATATTCCCCAATAAATTATTGTTTGGTTTACTCTGATTTCTCTTGTCACTTCTACAACTTTATTGGCTTAATTTTTCATTCTATAATGCAGTCAGTGCCCAAAGATAACATTTAATAGAATATTAGGTTGCCTTTCAAAGTAAGTGGGAAGATGGGAAGAAAGGTACTTCTAGTTGTATTAAGACTATTCGTGATATCCTTCTATTACTCATAAGGCTAAAGTGTAGATTTAGGTCTGGTTGGTATGAACTGCACCCCTTTTTACAAAGCACCACATATATTTCTCTGAGTCACAAAACTATTTATGGTTTCTAAGTACTTTCTGGGTTCTCTAAAAGAGATTTTTTTTTCCCATTGGTCTGTATCAGATAATTGTGCTCCTTGCACTGGCTCAACTGTACCCAGACATCACTGAAAAGAGGTCTGAGAGAATTAGTTCTTCATTCCATACTTCTAAACTGCTCACAGAGCACAGTATATGAACTGCTAATACTTCTTACCAACACCATGGTATATCCAGGCAGATGATTGGAATTCTAGTGCTGATGAACAAATACGTAAGTCAAGTTTATCAAGACAGAGGAGACAAAGTCAAGCATTGGAACAGGTTTCCAAGGGAGGTGGTGGAGTCATTGTCCCTGAGGGTGTTTAAGGAAAGGTTGGAAGTGGTGCTTAGGGACATGGTTTAGTGGTTGATATTGGTGGTAGGGGAATGGTTGGACCAGATGATATTGGAGGTCTTTTCCAACCTTAATGATTCCACAGAATTCGTGATCTTCTATTGACTGGTGGGTTGTGATTGAGACAGATAGAAATCATCTTGTCAATGTGTTTCACTGGCTATTCAAGGTAAATTCCAAACAATTATATTTTCCCTAATTAGCAGCAATGTGGTCTCCAGGCTAAGGTTGTCCTTGTGTTTAAATAGCAATCTGAGCAAGAACTCACGTAGGGTGAAACAGCTGGTTTCCACAACTATTCCCATTTGAATTCCAGTGTCAGCACAGCAGCACAGCAGTGGCTGTGGTCAGCAGGTTTAGCTAATGCTAGTTATGATGATCATGTATTTGAGCCCCCTAAAAATCCACTACTGCCACTAAATTTCTCACAGGCCACCAATTAGCCCAGGCCCAGCAATGGCATTTACTCTCTCTACTAAGCATCTTGCTTAGGCTTGTCGTATATGTAGGGAAAAGATGAAAAATTTGGTTAGCTATTTCTCCTAATAAATATCTAAATGTAAACAGAGAGCTTTGGAGGACATTTTAATGACTCTGCCTCATTAAGGCTGATGTAACCTTCTGTCCTGGTAACACCTGGGGTAAGCTTCCACTGCCCCCTGGACGTTTAGCCACCCACTGATCATGTAGCCTGGAGGCTGACCTCCGGACTACCACTGACCTTCTCAGCAAAGGCTCTTCTGTGAATTGTCAGCGCACTAATGCTTAACTTTACAACTTGTTAAATTCTAGACATGTTCTGTGAGTATTAATCAATAAACAATTGTTAAACCTTTGAGCTTTCTACATTACACTTCCAGAGTTTCTTTGTACCAGATGCCCAAAAAACATGACACAAAGAGAGGCCTAAATACCAAAATCCATATTCATCTACCTAGCAATGAAGACTAACCTTGTCATAGAGACTAAATCAGTGTCTGGTGTCCAGGCATCAGTGATTGATCCACAACAACAAACTGTCTGACAAGGTCTCTCTATTCAGCCAGCAGAAAAATAAGCAGTAGCAGTGCTGGAGCTGAGATTACTTAACATAAATACTCTACTGTGTACAGCTATGTCTCCCCATTGGAATACAGAAGGGAATCCAGGACTGGCAACCCTGCAAGCACTCTGAATAATTCATTGCTCCTTTGAATGTAGACATCACAGTATGCAAAGTGACTAAAGTCATTGCAGAGTGCACTCCATCCACAGTAACTGATTTTAGCCTTTTGTAGCTCAGAAATTCCTGTAGCATGTCATTGGAGTGATTGTCTTTCCTATTTTGTGGAGGAAATAGGAAACTCTAGCTAAATAAAAAGTTAAGGAAAAACAACATTGCTAAATTTTTGTCTCTGTTGATCTCATTCAAACCTGGCTTTTTGCCTTTTTATTTCTTGGTGCCCAATGGGAAACATCAAGGAAGGGTGATACATCAGCTTTCACAATCTGCAAACTAGGAAGGAAAAAAAGACCAATTTCATTGCACAAAAAGTCTAAAGTGATGGTGAAGGCAAGAAGTTCAAAATGCCATTACCTTCTGTCAGAAATGGATCTTTAAAAGCACATAAAAGCTGATCACGTCCCTAAAGTAAAATAAACCAGGAAATGACAGGAAGAGATATTTACAGGGAATAAAAGGAAAGTGCTTTGCTTTGGAATCAGGCCATAAGGGAAAGTGCAGCTAAGGATAATTCATTTCACAATCCTCCCCAGGCTGTATTAGTCTCTTGCAATTTTGCTGAATAATAGAACTAAAATGTTCTTTCCTGAAGTTGTGGCTTCAGGTTCACTTTTTTTTTGTATACTGATATTTATTGTGATTAAAATATTGTAGAAGGCTGGGGTAAATCTATATCCTAACACACTCTTAAATATATACATTTAAAAAAAATGTGAAACAGCAATTTTCTAACAAACTGTACTGCATATTGTTCAGTTTACTTATGAAAGTGTCGGATTATTTTTAAACTTTAAGTCAGTATTTAAGAAGAAGCTAAGTCTCTATGTTATTTCAACTGATCAGTCTCCCTAAAAATCAGTGAAATTTAGTCCCATGCTTTAAAAAGCCTTTAGATGGGACAGTTCTGTGTTTAACTTGAAAATAGTTTTAAAATATCATGAATGTTCATGAATACTACACCAATTGTTGTTGAGGGAAACACATTGCCACAGCATTTGGAAAATCATAAAGAGAAAATTTAACTTTATTCATAATTTGAGCTTTGATTCATTAAACATGGAAACACACTTAAAGCTAAGCATTTTCTATCATACTTTAATTATCCTGTCTGTAACATGCAGCCAACATGCATGAGTAAGTTTTAACAGAGAACATGCTAAGAAAGAGGATGCTGTAATAGACTTCAAGTATGGCTTTATATCATTTAAGAAGATGGATGGGGAAGTGGAATTCTGTCAAGAAAACTAAGGTACCAGCAGACAATATGGCAGACTGAAAGATCCATCCAAAAATTAAGATCAAATGCAATGTGTTTATTTTTCTTAACATAAAACAGATGGCATATGTATGGACAAGAAATGGTTGTTTATGTCACAGTTGGGAAAGCCATCCATCCTACTGCTGGCATGGGCCTGGTAAAGTCCAGTCAGCCTCTAAGTGAAGAAGGGAACTAAAAGATCCTCTGAGGGGTTTCTGTTGAGCCAGGGAGGTTATACGTGGGTAGAAATGGCATAAAATCTTGAAAAATACATTTGAAAGGATGATGTGCCAGTAAAGGAGCAAAGGAGTAATTATTATTCTTTCATCAGAAATTTCAGTCATGTTTAAGTGGGCAAATATTAATAAGAGAAGGTCAAGACCTTAGCCTGAAGTATGGGAGGAAAAAGAAAGAAAAAACAGGTTAGAGAACAATTTAGATTAATCTGATGTTTTCAGCTAACTGGATCCGAGGAAATTTTACTTAAGGTACTTTAAAAAAAAACAAAAACAAAACACCTCTGAAGGAATCTTAAAATTCTTTGCATGAATTTTTGAGAGCCTGAGAACAAGTAAAGTACTAAATGACTGCAGAAAAGCAAGCATATAAGATTTTATAAAAAGGAAGAAAAATGTCTGGAAACCACAACTCCAGGTGTGGGTTCAGTTTAATTCACAGAAAAAATACCCAAGAAACAATGGAAAAAGTACTCCAAGTAGTTCTATGCATCCTAAATGAAGTAGAGATTTTGGGAAAACAGGTTAGAACAGAGTTTTAAAGAACACAACTCAAAACAATCTAATTCCCCTTAAGATAGAAAAGGTTATATAGTCTGTCAGATATGTTGACTTAAGTAGACTTCTGATCCTGCTTTATATGAAA
Organism: Cygnus olor; assembly: GCF_009769625.2. NCBI lineage: Eukaryota > Metazoa > Chordata > Aves > Anseriformes > Anatidae > Cygnus > Cygnus olor. The sequence continues at coordinate 105,524,683 of NC_049169.1, forward strand.
ATTCCTCATAATAAAAGTGTTGCAACATTTGCAAATAAATATGCATAATAAGCATAATAATTGCATAATAAACATGTTGCAACATGATGGAAAGCATTTGAAAAGTCATTCTCAGAAGGCTAACATCAGTGGTCTGGTAACTGGAAGAATGCCTGTGGAAGGGTGTGATAAGGATGATATGTAAACAGAAACAACTGGAGACATAACTACAGAACGAAGGACAACTGGCTTTTTTTGTACTGCAGGGTCCAGGGATTTTAGCAGATTACAGTCAAAGTCTGTGATAATATGACAAGCAAAGAATACCTCTCGCTCTTTTTGGCACTGTTGAGGTCTGTTTTGACAGCTGTACATCAAAGGTATGTTGACTGATGTAAAATAAACAAATTAAAAGTCATCATGAGGACCTGGAGTCTCAAAATTGTAAACTACAGTGAAATATAGAAGGACCTCTCAAACACATGAGGTTGGGGGAACACAAACTGCTACAAATATAAAATGCTGCTGTGAAGATAAAGCAAATAATACATTCATCATATTGGTGGGGCAGGAAACAATGAGCTTAAACTGCAGCAAGAAAAAAATCAGGCTAGACATTTATGTTTTTTTAAAGGATAGTGGGGCATTAGAACAGTGGTTTTAAGGTATGTTCAAACAGACTTCAAGAATGAAATATATCGATCTTGTGCTGGGTGCAGACGTACTACGTAACCTTAGCCTTCTCTCATTTTCTATGATCTGATTAGTTGGTGAGGTGTCATTTAACACAGAAAGGATTAGGTTAAACAGTCTTCTTGAAATATAAACAGGAGTTGAGTACCTTCTTCCTGTAATGGTCTCTAAAAACGTCAACATTAACATATATTGTATTAAGGGAGATGTGAGCAGTCTGTAAATATATATGGAAAGAAGCTTTTTTTTTTTTTGCAAGCAGGAAGAGTTCAAATGTCCACTTGGAACAAATGTAGTTTGTTTTCAACTACTGTTCTGTAGTTGATGTTTTTCAGGATAGGAACCAGGGACAAATCTGGTCTGTAAAATCATCACTGACGTTAGCCTGCATATAGTCAGCCCTGCTAGTCTTAACCATTGAGTGGAATCTGGCATAATATTCTCTCTTCACGTAAGACATCATTATCACTTGGTGGAAGCAATATAGAATCAAAATTACACCTGACACATATGAGAGAAGAAATACATGCTTGTGGCATATCACTATCTGAAAAACTGGTTTACAATAAGGTGGTGTTTAAATTTTTATTTTAATTCCATCATAACTATTTCTAGAGATGACAGACTAATTTCAGTACTAGCTGTGTATCTTTCAGTAGAAAGAATCCAATGTGCTATAGAATCCAGCTCTGAAAAATGGCCACAGAAGTGTTTCACGAAAGCTCCAAATCTATTTGTTTTTTTACCAGGCATGATGATGTTTATGATAAACTACTCAACCAAGGAAAATACAGTATTATAAAGTTTATTTATCATATGGAGGTAAGTTTTTCAACATTGCTAGAAGGCCACAGTTAAAAACAGAAGGAGCACGATAAACATGTCTACTAACATTGTTAACAATTAGTTGTTTACAGAGCTAAGCCTAGATAACTGATACTAAATATAACAATTTAAACCACTGGAAAGAAGAAGAGTTCTTTTTATGTAAACATAGTTGTATACACACAAAGTTAAACTGTACACATTTTATTCTCATGCTTCTTTCTGACCAGCGTCAGCAAGAATAATTTTGCTATTTATCTAATCTGGTGTCTACCATGTTTTGTTCAGTGACTAAAAGATTAGGATCTCAAGTTTGACTGTTTTATTCTAAACAGGTTAGGGAAAAATCCTCATTAAATGCTTGAAAACTCATGAGACAGTAAGTGAAACATGAAGCAAATTAACTCATCTTTACTAGCACTATACTGTCCATAGGTTACTAAAAACATTTTTATTCCACTTTTGTTTTGCAATGATTTCTAGTATTACATAGAAATATTGTATGTATTATTGTATGTATTTCTGTAAATATATATATATTCAAACCCTGACCTGAAAGTTTCAGTCCCATGCGCATAATTTTGTTCACAGTTCAATTCTAGACACTGCTTTTCAAATAAACCTATAAACTATTCCAAGAGTTGAAGGAAAAACGAAGCCTTACCTCTGCGAAGAATTAATCTGGCCACCGGAGGGCAGTGCTGCTCTTCAATCTCATTTTCATCCTCGGTGGTATGGAACTGAAAGGAACGCGTGTCATACCACGGTTTAAGGGTGCAACACTGCATCTTTATCGCTGTTCCTAGTATTGCACTTAGTATCTAAACCTAAGAGCTCAGAACAGGGAAAATGTACAGAAATAGACCCACAGTAAGCTGTGTTCTGGGTATAGTTTATCATCCAGTGGCTAGGCAGCTATACATTAAATGTGTATGGCTTTGAGGGGATGTTTCAATGATTTATTATTTTGTCTTCTTTCTGACTATATTGAATCTATGCAACTTGAACAGAAACAATGGATTTCAGTTTGAGCTACAAAAAAAAGGAAGCATTTAACAATAAATTATGTTTCTGAAAGTGACAGCCTTGACTTCCTGCTCCAGGGCTCTGTTGCTGCTGTTTTATTGTTAGTGTTACAGTTGCTATGAAATTTTAGAGAACCACTGCAAAATGGACTTTTTTTAAAAAACACAAAATACTTCAGTTACCAGAAATTGTTCCAATTATGCCTTTCAGTGTTACATTTTGTTCTCTGAGTAATTGCCAAAATTATTTATTCTTTCATTCACTTGGAAACTGATGATCATACACACTATGTGTGAGCATTTCTGCTTCTTGGTAAAATGATTGCCTCATCATAAAAAAGACTAGGAAAAGTAATGCATTCCAGACAGCTGCATGAACTTCCTGGGTATGAAACTTTCAGTCATGCATGTGCATTTGCAAGATTCACTTTCTATTCAAATCCCTGGAGAGGAAGTAACATCAAGTAACATCAAAATTCCCTCAATTTGTGGAAATCTCTCAGATAAAGATGGTCAAATGAGTAAAAGTAGCCTTTTTCAGAAAAATAGAGATACTTTTTTCAGCATTAATTCTCACCTGTGGTACTACATATTAAGATGAGATGAGCATCTTAGGTTCTGCTTTAGCACTGTGTGTGTAAATATTTCTATTACATCAACCTCATATGTGAGGGGGGGTTACAACAGATTATAATCACTCAAAATATCTAATACTGAAAGATATAGCTACACAAAAACTTCATTATAAAATCCAGAAAAATTCCCAAAGGCTTTCCTAGATGGTAACACCTCCTACATGGTGGTGTTGTCATGCGCAATTAAATGTAGTATTCTCTATATGATTTTTATCAAAGTCCAACCAAACTTATCAATAGCAATAGACAGGAAACAAAGCTGAATATGATAGAGGAGACTTCTACCTAGATCATTATTCCTGGGCATAACAGAATGAGAACTATCCTGGGGAAAGAGCTGTGGTCTTGATACTCTGATCCAGACACACAGGTTTCAAGAAAGGGTATTAATTACAATAACAATCTGCTTGTGAAATGACAGCCCCTGCTTTTTCTTTTTTTTTTTTTTTAAACAGCAGAATTACGTTTCTGCATGAAAAATCATTTCTAGGGAGCATTTCTCAAATAAAAATAAGTGAATCCAGTTGTACTCTAATTTCATCTGTCTGTTCCTGGTTCCACTTTGCTCATATCTCCATTTAAAAAAAAACTATGGAAACTGAAAACTAACTTTCTGTTGGATAACTCTTGCTTCATGTAGGAATTCCAGTGAAGAAGATGGTCCCTTTAGATTTGTTTACCCCCTACTGGCATCACCTGAGCTTCTCACACACACAGGAAAAAGACCTAATCTTACACTGAATTAGGACAAGTTTTGCATAGTAATGACAAAGTCCAGAATTCAACTTTGTGCATTTCCCACAATTTTTATATTTATTTTATTACTTTATATAGTCACGTTCCAAACTGCTCCTCTCATCCCCAGCTCAATTCTAATATGATCAATCTTACAAATTTTTTATGGAGCTAACAAATCAGCAAATTCCACCCTATTTTTCCATCTTTTTTTTCCACTTGTATGTCTTCACATTGGACCATAATCAGAAGCCAAAAGGAGAACAACAAATATTTTGTAAGGAAATATTCCATCTCATTTTCTTACTACCAAGGGATTTTAGTCATACATGCTGAAATTAAATAGTAAATAAACTTCCACTCGTTTCTCTTAACCTTTGAAGAAGAAGCATGGAGAGCCAAATAGCCACAAGTCACCTGCAAAATGTCCTTAGTATTTTAGATGCTAATGGCATCATTAACAACACAGGTTTTAATTTGAAGCACAGTAACAGGAAAAAAATAGACATCAGCTTGTAAACTGTATTTCTAACACATTTATCTACTTGCTTCTTTTTATTACACTTTTATTGCTTCAGCCTTATTTTAAATTAGGGTTTAATTTTTCTCACAATAAAGGCAAATGAAATCTGATGATACAGCTGTAGGTTCTACAAGCTTGTGTAAATTCTTCAAGTTTCATATACACTCATCTCCCTATTTTCATCTCTTATTGTGTAAGGCATTAGCTATGCCTTGATTTGACCTCAATTTGCTGAGACTTGAAAATAGATGTGTTAATCTTTTTCACTTATAGCTCTGTATACATCTTCAGTATGAAAGGTGGTATACATTGTTAAGTCTTTTTATGGGGGAAGGGACTACACCTTATACACAAAGCAAAGAATTTATTGTTAGCAAAATAAAAGCTTACACTAATGAAAATGAAGCAGCAATTAACCCAGTTACAAAATAGTCACACTCAGTTTAACCTACAGAAAAAAACTAATTGTTTGTAATACCCTTTCAGCTGTTACACAGGAGGACTTACCAGATATCTATGCCTCTAATGCATTATGCTTTCCTCTGGCTCCTAGGGCTAATAGTGAGAGTTTACTTTTATAGCAGAGGGATGCAGGGTGTCAACAGCCTCATAGATTCTTCCCAGGAGGAGACTGATGCTGGTGGTGGATTTCCTTTTCACTGTCTGCTCCCTTGCCCCGCAGCCCCCCTGTACTCCTGGGGCTGTGTGCCCTGTAGGGGTGGCCTGGGGCTGTCAGCCCCTTCCCTCCGGGGCACTCACAGAGCTGCAGCTCAGCCAGGCTGGGCAATGGGCACTGGGTAAACCCAGCTCAGCCCCACGCAGGCTCAGGGCAGTGTGAAAAACACTCACAAGAAAAACATATCACTGATAGTTTTAAGGGGGCTAAGTGATGGACAGCTTATCCACTAGGGCTTACCTAGTAAATACTGTTGACATTTTTTGCTTGTGCTTTCTCTAAATAAGATGTATACCCCATGATAACACATTCAGAGGTCCTTAGAAAGATATATTTTTTATTAACTACACTAAGAAAACATTTCTGTTCCAAATATAAACAATGTCTGTTTTAATTACTGCAGTAACCACTAGAACAAGTCATTACAAAGTGAAGTAAAACTGAAGAAATAACAGATACCTTTATATTGGAAAGTTGATTGTTGCTAAGTTAATAGCTAAAGGCATAAGGAAAAAAAGTCTTTTTGTATCTTTTAACCCCATTGTAATTAACTACGTTTTGAAAAGCGTCAGGAACAGTTTTTCTTCCACGGTCAGTCTACTTCCATTGCTGGTTCCAGAAGATGTAAATACAGAAAATAGGTTATATTGTCTTTTTTATGACAGTCATTGGAAGAGAAGGTTTAGCACATACAGTCAGTAATAATGGGAGAATAAGTTAGATCAGACTGGGAAAGGACATTACTTTGCATTCCTGTCACTTAAGTGACACTATTTAACTCTTCCACTTCCTTTTCTCCTTCCCCCAGAACTATCCCAAACTCCAAGTCTTCCCCTTCTTTGATAGCAAGATCACTAGGCTCTTGCCAACTGCATAGCAAATACTGACTTTGATCAGCTTGTGACTGCTGCAGGGAAAATAGTCTTTCATCCACATAAATGCATATAGGTGTAAATTTTCTTTGAATACATATATACTCAAAAGCTTTTTTGTTAATTTTAGAAGTGTATACATTTGGTTTTGGGACAGTCTTCCAAAGGTAAGCAAGAGATGACAAAAAAATTGTCCTAAAATGGTAGGTAAGTAAACCATCAATGAAAAAAACATACAGGCATTGCCCATCATAGCACACACCTGCAGCTCCTGTCACAAGTTCTGAGCAGTCAAACTATTGTACCAGATTTTCTACAGAAAGTCATGGACAGAATTTCCTGGGTCAGTTATGGAATACCATTTAAATGCTACAGCTAAAATACCTTTGTTTTTGAAGAGACTGATGTGGCTATCTGGTGTTTAGACACTTCAAAAGCATTTGATGCTACTAAATTACATATAGTCTCCTCCTACATGATCTGCAGAAGATGTCAGCTGAATGACCTTAAATCTCATTTGATTAGAGAATGCATTATAAGAGCCAACAGTCTCTTTAGCTACTTCTCAAAGTTTTAATTTCATCTCAATCTGTAGGCACTGAAAATGTCTTTTCTTTCCACTAGAGTTTGGGAAGTGTGGCACTTTAACTGAGGAAAAACTGGAAGATAAAAACTGCTCATTTATCACTGCAGTGAAAACAGGAATATTATTTCAGGTACTCAGCAGGAATGTGGTGATGATGGAGCTACACTTCAATAAGTACATTTCTTTATAATCTCTACTCCAAAGATCATTACCAACATACAGTTCACAAGAGGTGATACAATTCACAAACAACTGCTTATATTTTTCATACAAAATGAAGAATATAATGTACCTGCTGAGATAAACACTTGCTAACTAGCTGAAAAGCCAAAGGTTGACAGATAGGTATTTGCACATTCATTACAAATTTAGTGAATGTTAGAGCATTTCATACCCCCCCCCCCCCCATACCCCCCAAGTTGCCCCCAAAATTCTTTCTGGAAATGTGATGGCAGTGGAAATAAAGTGCACTAATGCTATAGTCTGCTGCTTCCCCTTGACTAGTGATTCTTTAGGGGGCCCATTACAAACAGAGTACTCAAGCTAACACACAAGTATTTGAATAGCCTGATGATTTTCAATGTCAGCTGCACCTATGTTCATAGAAATGAGGTCTCATACAAGTAACTCGCTATATTTACTAAGATGTCCAGATGGATAGATACTATTAATAACAGTGATGTAACAGACTCATGAAAGATATAGGCTTTAGTGTTACTGAACAGAATGAACAAAAATTTAGGTTTATAAAAAATAAAGTTTGTTAGTTGTACACATATCTAAATGATGGATCTCAAAGACATTTAAGCTAGCATTCTTGGCAATGATCTATTCTTTCAGGATACTCGCAACCTTCTCTACTTCTCTGCTAATGCCAGTCAGAGATTAGACTATACAAAAATACCCTTTACCAACTATGAAAGTGTACCAAAGACACACTTACATCTGGGATACAAAAGTAAGCTTCCCCCCCCCCCCCCACCCCCCCCTTTTCCAAGGCCCTGGGTATAGTAGTTTTTTTCTTTTTTATTATTAATATTTCCTTTAATTTAAAATAACATTTCTGGACCGTAATAGGAACTAGCAAGATAAGGAGCCCTCAGAACTGCTGCATTCAAGCTGCTATTACAGGAAGTTGAGCAAAGGTTGGCATATCATAAGAATTTGAGAAGTTTCACAATTATCCTGTTAAACATTCTTATAATGCATGATGCTCCTTAATTCCCATGGAGTAAATAAATCTGTCCTTGGCCTAGCAGGCTTTTTTTTTTTTTTCCTTTTTTCTTATTTACTCAGCCTTAAACCCTGCAAATGAAGAGGACAATCTGTTGTAGCCTTAGAACTTCCCCCAGCAGTCCCTGTCCTTGCTCTGGAAACTGGTTAATAGTCAATGGGCTTATATCCCATGCCAACTTTGGGAAGGTTAAAGCTGAAGATTAACTTCCAGACAAGACCTTCTGAAAGTAACCAACATTTCTGTTCCATAACACAGTGAGCCATCCTAGTGGTCCTAAAAATACATCTACCTCCTCCACCATTCCCAATCTGCTTTTAGTCAAGATGAGCAGCTCAGAGTGAATTTGATGTTTTTAGGCTGGGCTGAGACATGTATTATCTGTGGATGCCTTTGCCAAGAATTTCTTAAATGGCCGTGTCAAAAATAACACTGAAGTTCTTCCCCCCAGCACACACTGGTACACAGGTTACTAATGGGATTTCGGAAAATAACATGACCTCTCATCATATCAATATTTGATCAGGCAATAAACATGGCTCATTCAGCAACTTGGGGTTGACAGACTTCTCAGTGGTTATGTTCTGTATGTTAAAATGACAGCAAGCCATTTTATTGTCTACTGATGATACAACAGACACTATGCTGTTCTCTTAGCCCCTATACATTCTTCGCATATAACTTAAATCTGAGCACCTTAAAGCATCTGTAATTTAAATCTTGAACCAGTGAAGAGTTGTATTTCTCTTTTTCATAGCCTTTCCCTATGATCCTGGAAGAGGTACGTGTTTCTGGGACTGGTTGTTTTAGGGACTGGTTGTTTTATTAGTGTTAAACATCACCTATTACTGCAGCTTTCTTAGTTTTTATGTGAGCCAAGATCCCATTTTAGTGAGTATTGCGCAAATATATAAAAAGAGCTCTCAAACTATCAGCTACAAGGTAAGTATGAGACTGTCAACAGTAACAGGCATATGAAAATGAAGAGAAAAGGAGACATTTCAATCAGCCTAATACATGCTGATGTCAACACACTGAGAACTCAATAGTTCTAAACAGTTTCTCACAGATATGTACATCATAGAATGCAGAGGGTACCAAAAGAAAGAAAAAACAACAAAAAATCAGATATGAGTAGCTACTAGTCTAATAAGATCTTCATACAAATAGTTCAAAAAAATCTGAGGTATCTGAAGAGCAGAAAAATACTTAACACTGTTGAGACATTTTTTTTTCCTCCACAGTCCAACATTATCCTCCATTTTCAGCAGTGAACTTAATAGAGATTAATAGCATAAACAAAGAACTCCCATGATACCAGAACTCACTCCCTGTGAGAAATGAAGCAGGGAGAATAACCTGCAAAATGATGCATTATTTAAGCATTGACCTGTGCAATGGTAACCAGCAGTCTGACAAAAAATAGCATATATTTCTGGGTCACACTTTGCAGGGAGGATATTCTGAAATATTCTGTAAAACAAAACTGTCGGACCAATAGTGATTATTCCTTAATCCCTTCCTAGATTATCCTTGCCTAATAATCCATCAAACTTGAAATTACCATTCCTGCAGTTTCAGCTAAGAATCAGACTGTCAGGGTAGTGGATTCTTGGACCAGTCCTAATAAATATATTTCTACATGTATGTTCAATTGCGCTTAAGCAATTCCATCCCAGCCACTTTATTTCAGCTGAGAACAAGGAAGGTCAACTAATAATGGAAGGTTCAAGAGACCAGGCATGCTGATGCTGGATGGAGCACACCTCACCAGGTGGGGCAAGAGTACTCTAGGCAGCAAGCTGGCTGGACTTAAAAGAGCTTTAAACTGGATTCATTGGGAAAGCAGATATACTTCTAAAAGACAGAGAAGAACCAGGGAACACCAACTCTCTAGGAAGCAATAGCAAAATACCTAAAAAAGGTGATGCAGCCCAGCTGAAATGCCTCTACACCAATGCACGCAGCATAGGAAACAAGCAGGAGGCTTTGGAAACCATGGTGCAATTAGAAAACTGTGATCTAATTGCCATCATGGAAATGCAGTGGAATGAATCACACAACTGGAACACTGCAGTTGAGGGCTACAAGCTTTTCTGAAGAGACAGGCAGGGAAAGAGGGGGACTGCTTCAGCTACAAAAGCATCATGCTTACAAGCTCTCATCCTGATGGGGGATTTCAACCACCCAGACGTCTGCTGGGAAAGCTACACAGCAAGTAATCCAGGAGGCTTCTGTAGTGAGTCAAGGATGACTTCCTGGTCCAGGTATTACACAAACCAACCAGAGGAGAAGTGTTACTGGACCTGGTGCTTATGAGAGGAGGCTGAAAGAATTTTAGCAGGTAAGATAGGCTAATGAACATGTGAAAGGAAGCCAAAGGAATTTTAGTAAATAAGACAGGCTAAGGGATATGTACTGTATCTTCCGCTACCTATTGTGCACGAAAAACAGTTTGACAAACAGGAAACACATTTCAAGAACCAACTGAAATCGAATTTGCAGTTTAAGCAGAAGCTTATGAGTCTGCACTGAGATGAGAGGTCAACCAGCGGTGATGAGGAAGACCCACTAACCTTCATCCGCACAACCCCCAACAACCACTACCAGAAAACACTGCGCAAGTGTGGATAGGAGGAATCTGTGAAAATGACTCCCTGGAACTAATTTTAATACAAAGCAGGGATAGGTCACGCATATGTATAGGCATATTAAGAAACTTCATGCACATGTAACTCTTCACCACATATAACCAAGGCAAGTGCCACGTTGGGGTGTGCACGACTTTAGTGGGACTACCCCCTGTGCTGCCCAGCACTGAATAAACATACCTACTTTACAATCTTACTGATTGTAGAGTTTGCTTTCCGCACGTCACTTACCAGTGCTGATTAACTCATTAAAGATGTCAAGACTGGAGGCAGTCTCAGCTGCAGCTACCATGCCCTAGTTGAGTTTGTGATCAAGAAATATGGGCCTGGCAAAGAGCAAAGTCAAGACCCTGAATTGAAGAGAGAACTTCCAGCTGTGTAAAGAATTAGTGGATGAGATCTGGCAACTCAAATAGGAATAAGAAATTCATGTAGTGTAAATTCATTGGTGAGCATTAAATTTGATGTAATGAATGCAGGCTTCAAAACAAGATCATGAATTGTTGCTTATGGAAATTTTTGAGACTATATCAAGACTGCCTGTACCCACACCCTTCCCCTAAGCACTTTTAGGATTGGTAACTGTTACTATATTGATGACATAACTTCAGCTCCATCTTTACTGAGGACAGGCACCTTTCTTATACCATTCGCTCTACAGCAGCACTTTTCCACTAAGTATTCGTTGGTCAACAACTTTGCCTGGCAACAGCAAACACCCAGCAACTTCCATGTCTTAAGGGCTGGAGAACAAGCAGCCCAAGATGGCAAGACATCTCCTGAATCACCCATCTTTGTTCCTTCTAAACTCTTTTCATTCCTCATGTTCTCATCGTTAAGAATCCAATGTTACCACCAACCATGGGGCCTGTCGACCCCCATGGCCACACTCCCACATCTCCCCCTTGTTTATTAAGATAAAAAAATCACAACGCAAATTAAGAAAGCACAATTAACACAAATTAAAACACAGAGGAAAAACCACCAGGCATACTGATCCTATCTTTAACAAACTTTTTAACCACATCCCTGGGAGAGGCAGGCAATGAGTGCTGCCCAGCCAGGGGGCTCTGGCTGCCCCTCCAGCTCCTGGAGTCCTTGTTTGTGGGTCCTGCATGCCAGCGGGACCCTCCCATATATTGTTTTTTTTGTTTGAGATGGAGTCCGAACCGCAGAGGAGAGTGCTGGGATCATGTTAAGGCAGATGATGAAACGGACAGATGGACCCATTGTGCTGACACCCATCTAGGACTGGCTCCTGGTGAAACAAACACAACCTCAGCCCCAAGTTATTAGAGAGTATGGCCGTTCCCATTGATTGGTGCTTAAATTTTTACCCTGACTTGTGCCCTTTCTTTCCTTGAGTTTAAGGTACCATGATTAAAATATTTGTGAATCGGAGGACCTGCCTCTGTCCATCAATTTAACAATTAAGAACATAGCATGCTTTAGCTATATTTTCCTGGGGGTCACACCCCTACTCCCCCTTTTTTTGTTTCTGAAGCATAGCTTTTAGGGTACCACGGGCCTGTTCAATAATTGCTTGACCCATGGAGAGAATGAGGTATACCCGTCAGATGTTGAATACCCCACTGCTGAAAAAAAGTGGGTTGCATGGGCCCCATATCCTGGCTCATTATCTGTTATAATCATTTTTGGAACTCCTAATTTTGCAAATGCTGACAGAATATGTTTACACACATCCTTCACCTTTTCTCCTGCATGGACAGATGCAAAAATACAGGCAGAAAAGGTATCAATTGAAACAAACATAGCAAAGTTTTACGAATTCTGGCAAATGTGTAACAAACAATCCTTTATTACTATTAACGTCCATGACTGTGGGAGCATAGTTGGAGACGGCAATCCCAGTTGAAGTGCTCCCATACATTCCATGACTTCATTAATTTTTCTCAGATCATGTAACAGTCTCCACTTTTCATTCCTTTTCTTGACTACGAACACCGTCAAGTTTCAGTGGTTAGTTGTGGGAATGATATGTCTGTTTAAGTTGTTAAGCAAATGGGACTTCAGGCCCTATGTACCCCATTCCTCCCAGATGGGAGGGAAACAGATCCATCTACTTTTCAGGAGCTATAGGGCCTGGATCAAAAGGATAGGTCAGCTCACCAGGGGGCATAACAGCAAAGACCTGCAATGGCAGTAGTAGCGAGGGGGCCAATGGCATAGCAGGCGTGTCGGTAAATGAGATCAGTTAACCTCTGGGACAGAGGCTGTAGCCTGGTTCTTCATTTCCAATTGCTTCGTCAAGGCCTGCATCTCTAACAAGGTATCCCAGCTATCTGGTTTCCCTGCCCTCTAATTCCAGACTATTGGCTCCAGTGTCCCAGCACCAGAGCAGCCAGCTGACAAAGTGCTCACCTAGACAACTGCTGAAATCTTTTCACACATCTCGTAGCTCAGACTGGTATAGGCTTCGGGTAGTTACTGTTGTTTTTGTGACATCATCTTCATCCTCCTACTCCTGCTAGAGTAGGCGGAACTCAAGGAGGAGGTGCAGAGGTTGAGGGATATCAGGGAGTGCGAGCGGGAGATAGACTGGTGGAGTGACTCCCTGCAGGACCGGAGGGAGAGGGACCAGGGTGAGATGCCCCAAAGGGGGGTGGACCCCCTGCCCTGTTGCCATTGGGCAGAGGAAGGGGACCTCCGAGTTGAGGAGGAATGGAGACAGGTCCCTTCTCGACCTCGCAGGAGATGCCCTCCCCTTCCGGCGCTGCCTTCCCAGGTGCCCTTGAACAATAGGTTTGAGGCCCTGGAGCTTGAGAGACCGGTGGGTGAGGATGAGGTAGGAAGCCTACCCAGGAGGATGCCTGAGGTGAGGAAGTTGGCTCCACGCCTCAGGACTGCCTCCACCAAGAAAGAGAGAAGGGTGATTGTTGTGGGCGACTCCCTCCTCAGGGGAACGGAGGGCCCTATTTGTCGGCCTGACCCCACGCATAGGGAAGTCTGCTGCCTCCCTGGGGCCAGGGTCAGAGACGTTACCAGGAAGCTTCCAAACCTGGTTCGCCCCTCTGACTATTACCCGCTTTTGATAGTCCAGGCTGGCAGTGATGATCTTGAAAAGAGAAGCCTGAAGGCTATCAAACAGGACTATAGGGGGCTGGGACGATTGGTGGAGGGAGCGGGAGTGCAGGTGGTGTTTTCGTCTATCCCTACGGGGGAAGGGAGAGGCACGGAGAGGACATGGAAAGCTCACGTGGTTAATAGGTGGCTCAGAGGCTGGTGCCAGCACAGAAATTTTGGTTTTTTTCACCATGGGGAGCTTTACTCGGCACCTGGCCTGATGGCCCCAGACGGGTCCCTATCTCCAAGGGGAAAACGGATCCTAGGCCAGGAGCTGGCGGGGCTCATAGAGAGAGCTTTAAACTAGGCAAGAAGGGGGACTGGGCTCAAAGAAGGCTTGTTGGAGCCGTGCCGGGGGAAACAATGGCTAGGCTGGGGAAGAAGGCGATGGCCCAGCTGAAGTGCATCTACACTAATGCACGCAGCATGGGTAACAAACAGGAGGAGCTGGAAGCCATCGTGCAGCAGGAAGGCTACGACTTGGTTGCCATCACGGAGACGTGGTGGGACCGCTCCCACGACTGGAGTGCTGCAATGCCTGGCTATCGGCTCTTCAGGAGGGACAGGCAGCACAGAAGGGGTGGTGGCGTGGCTCTCTACATTAGAGAATCTTTTGATGTTGTGGAACTCCAGGCTGGGAATGATAAGGTTGAATCCCTGTGGGTTAGGATCCGCGGGAAGGCCGGCAAGGCTAGCGTCCTGGTCGGGGTCTGTTATAGACCGCCGAACCAGGATGAGGAGACGGATGAGGAGTTTTATAGGCAACTGACAGAAGTTGCAAAATCGTCGGCGCTTGTCCTCGTGGGGGACTTCAACTTCCCGGATATATCCTGGAAACACAACACGGCACAGAGAAAGCAGTCTAGGAGGTTTCTGGAGAGTGTGGGAGATAGCTTCCTGATGCAGCTGGTCAGTGAACCTACCAGGGGTGGTGCCCCGCTAGACCTCCTCTTCACAAACAGAGAAGGACTGGTGGGAGATGTGGTGGTCGGAAACCATCTTGGACAGAGTGACCACGAAATGGTAGAGTTCTCTATTGTTGGCGAGGCCAGGAAGGGGACCAGTAAAACTGCTGTATTGGACTTCTGGAGGGCTGACTTTGAGCTGCTCAGGACGCTGGTTGGCCGAGTCCCTTGGGAGGCGGTTCTGAAGGGCAGAGGAGTCCAGGAAGGCTGGGCGCTCCTCAAGAAGGAAATCTTAACGGCACAGGAGCGGTCTGTCCCCACGTGCCCAAAGACGAGCCGGCGTGGAAGAAGACCGGCCTGGCTCAACAGAGAGTTGCGGCTTGTGCTTAGCAGGAAAAAGAGGGTTTATAATCTTTGGAAAAAAGGGCAGGCCACTGAGGAGGACTACAAGGATGTAGCGAGGCTGTGCAGGGAGAAAATTAGAAAGGCCAAAGCTCATCTGGAGCTCAACCTGGCTACTGCCATTAAAGACAACAAAAAATCCTTTTACAAATATATCAATGCGAAACGGAGGACTAAGGAGAATCTCCATCCTTTACTGGATGCGAGGGGAAACCTGGTTACTAAGGATGAGGAAAAGGCTGAGGTGCTTAATGCCGCCTTTGCCTCAGTCTTTAGCGGCAATACCGGTTGTTCTCTGGACACCCAGTGCCCTGAGCTGGCGGAAGGGGATGGGGAGCAGGATGTGGCCTTCGCTATTCATGAGGAAATGGTTGGCGACCTGCTAAGGAGCTTGGATGTGCGCAAGTCGATGGGGCCCGATGGGATGCACCCGAGGGTACTGAAAGAACTGGCAGAGGAGCTGGCCGAGCCGCTTTCCATCATTTATCGGCAGTCCTGGCTATCGGGGGAGGTCCCAGTTGACTGGCGGCTAGCCAATGTGACACCCATCTATAAGAAAGGCCGGAGGGCAGACCCGGGGAACTATAGGCCTGTCAGTTTGACCTCAGTGCCAGGAAAGCTCATGGAGCAGATTATCTTGAGGGTCATCACGCGGCACTTGCAGGGCAAGCAGGCGATCAGGCCCAGTCAGCATGGGTTTATGAAAGGCAGGTCCTGCTTGACGAACCTGATCTTCTATGACAAAGTGACGCGCTTGGTGGATGAGGGAAGGGCTGTGGATGTGGTTTACCTTGACCTCAGTAAGGCTTTTGACACCGTTCCCCACAACATTCTCCTCAAGAAACTGGCTGCGCGGGGCTTGGACTGGCGTACGCTTCGCTGGGTTAGAAACTGGCTGGATAGCCGGGCCCAGAGAGTTGTGGTGAATGGAGTCAAATCTGGTTGGAGGCTGGTCACAAGTGGTGTCCCCCAGGGCTCGGTACTGGGGCCGGTCCTCTTTAATATCTTTATCGATGATCTGGATGAGGGCGTCCAGTGCACCCTCAGTAAGTTTGCAGATGACACCAAGCTAAGTGCGTGTGTCGATCTGCTCAAGGGCAGGAAGGCTCTGCAGGAGGATCTGGATAGGCTAGAGCGATGGGCTGAGGTCAACTGTATGAAGTTCAACAAGGCCAAGTGCCGGGTCCTGCACCTGGGGCGCAACAACCCCAAGCAGAGTTACAGGCTGGGAGATGAGTGGTTGGAAAGCTGCCTGGCCGAGAAGGACCTGGGAGTATTGGTTGATAGTCGGCTGAATATGAGCCAGCAGTGTGCTCAGGTGGCCAAGAAGGCCAACAGCATCCTGGCCTGTATAAGAAGCAGTGTGGCCAGCAGGTCTAGGGAAGTGATTGTCCCCCTGTACTCGGCTCTGGTGAGGCCGCACCTCGAGTACTGTGTTCAGTTTTGGGCCCCTCGCTACAGGAAGGACATGGACGTGCTCGAGCGAGTCCAGAGAAGGGCGACCAAGCTGGTGAGGGGTCTGGAGAACAAGTCTTACGAGGAGCGGCTGAGGGAGCTGGGCTTGTTCAGCCTGGAGAAGAGGAGGCTCAGGGGAGACCTTATCGCTCTCTACAGTTACCTTAAAGGAGGCTGTAGTGAGGTGGGGATTGGTCTGTTCTCCCACGTGCCTGGTGACAGGACGAGGGGGAATGGGCGAAAGTTGCGACAGGGGAGTTTTAGGTTGGATGTTAGGAAGTACTTCTTTACCGAAAGGGTTATTAAGCATTGGAACGGGCTGCCCAGGGAGGTGGTGGAGTCACCATCCCTGGAGGTCTTTAAAAGATGTTTAGATGTAGAGCTTAGCGATATGGTTTAGTGGAGTGCTTAGTGTTAGGTCGGAGGTTGGACTCGATGATCTTGAGGTCTCTTCCAACCTAGAAATCTGTGTCTGTGTCTGCTAAGACTAGGTATGGAGAATACAAGGCTGGACTGTCAGAGGAGTTCCTCTGCGTTCTAAACAATCAGACTCTCTAAACCATTTTCTCATTTTGATTACGGGTGCAACATACACTGGTACAGTTTATTTCCCTGGCTCAGCCTTGGGGCCCATTTTAGGGCTTGGAGTGGCCACTGGGCCTGCCTCAGGGGTTGAAGTGGCTGTAGGGTCCATCACTAGGGTTATGCTGACATTGAAACCAGCTCAGTAAGCATAGGCCAAGCCCCAGCATGTTGTAGTAATTTATGTATGTCTAGTACTGCCAGGACGATGACACACCTTTTTCAAGCACTCTACCCTACCAGAGTTTTAAACTATTTCAATTGCTCAGGGGTAAGTTTCTAAAGTACTGGAGTTGCCCACAGCTCTAGTAGCCTGCCCATATCCTCCCACTCTCCCTACCACTCACAGTTACCCTGCCTCAGGACAAATCTCTGGATGACACTCTTAAGTATTTGTTTGACCTTAGACAAAAGGTGAAGTGCATTCAGGAAACAACAATAAGAACATGCTGGTCTGAACATCCCAAGGACATATCAAGGTTTGGAAAGCTACCGTAACTCGCCTGGAGGAGAAGAAAGGGAGAGTGCACAAGTGGGAAAAGCCATCTTTCCCTGACCTTACCTCAGAAACTATTAACAGTTACACTTTTCATGTCTTTTCTTCAGGGAAAAAATCTACCAAGGGGTCGGGGGAGATGTCCAACAACAATTTCTTTCTTTAAAATTATCTCCTTGAAACTATCACTTCTAGTAATTTTTAGACTTTTGACTTACATATTGTGAAAACAGCATTTCTTTTATGAACAGCATATTCTCATAATTTCCACTTAGTGAAAATAAATGGTAATGCCACCAGTATCTATCCAAATCTGTTTCTACTTACCACAAGGCAATATTTGAATTCACATTAAGGCACTTTTTTCACACACCCTGTTGTTCAATCTTAACAAACACTTAAGAACATTCTTCAATACTTTAAGCAACTTGAGCTTCTGAGGTTGATTTTTTTTTTTTTTTTTGGGGGGGGGGGGGGGGGGTGGAGCTTAGAATCCTTGTAAGTAATTTCACTGAAAACAGGCAAGGTGAAGGAAGTACTCAAACTCCTCAACATTGAACAACTGTAGAACCCAGGACCACTTACCTGCCAGCTTCTGAACTTGAGTCACTTCCAAACTAATTCACAGTGAAGTAGTACCACCAGGGTTTTACTGCACTGAGAAGGCATCACCAATGATAACTAGCTCATAGAGCCTATAAAACTATTTCACAGAGACAGCAGAAAACATGAAGAAAAAACAGCCTACTGGGGGACACTGATTCCACTTCCCCATGATGGAAAAGCACTGTAGAGAACCTAAGCCCTAAACTCCGCTGGGGAAACAATTCCCCCTTTACCTCATCATGCTTCCTATATAGCAAAACTCAAATGATCCACACCTGGCAGATTTCACATAACAAGGGTGGAGCCAAGAGACCTTGTGGAATAGGCTCATCTACCTGGCTTCAATGTTTTAAGGTCAATTGCTCCTTATCACTAATAGAAATAACCTGACAAGGGGCTTAGCAGTTAGAGTTGACCTAAGGAATTAACTACAAAAGGTACACAAGGGTCGTATTTCTGTTAGTCATTCCGTGAGGAAAATTAGTACAGAGCCTGTTAAAAAATAAATAAATAAATAGATAAATAAAAGAAAAAAGAAAACGGCCTTAAAGGCAAAATTGCTATCATAGATTTTCATCTGTCTAGTCACGACAGACAAAGAATATAGCAATCAGAATTACTTTTCTTGACATTAATGTCATTTACATTTGCTTTTCTGAGATCTCTTCTTTATGCAGGACTTTTCAAAATCTAGCCCTATGACCTCTGACTACAGTACTTACTTCGGCTGCATATAAACCATCACGTATAAATGCCAGGATCTGGACCCTCACTCACTATTCAGGTCAAGGACTGGGCTGAAAGTTTTGGCTTTAATTTGGTTACATGCCTACATTGCTGTTTTCTGGCAGGTCATTGGAAGAAGATTGGCTAGCTTGAGGGAGCTTATGTACACGTGGCTCTTAGGCTGCAGCCAAAGTGTTCCTCTAGATCTGGAAGTTAGAAGATGGTTGCAGTCTCCAAGCTCAGATACAACAGCATATTAGTCTGGCACAACTGGTTTTTGTGTTCCTTGCACTAGCTGTTCCTTCACTTCCTCTTCAGATACAAGGACATGTGTCTCTTTCACGCTCCTTCATTAGTAAACAAACCAGATGTCCTGGTTTCAGTTAGGACAGAGTTAATTTTCCTCCTAGTAGCTGGTAGGGTGCTATGTTTTGGATTAGGATGAGAAGAGTGCTGATAACATGCTGATGTTTTAATTGTTGCAGAGCAGTGCTTACACCAAGCCAAGGACTTTTCAGCTTCTCGCTCTGTCCTGCCAGCGAGCAGGCTAGGGGTGCAGCAGGATCTGGGAGGGGACAGACCCAGGACAGCTGACCCAAACTGGCCAAAGGGGTGTTCCATACCATCTGATGTCATGCTAAACAATATATAGGGGTGGCTAGCCGGGGTGGGGGGGCCGGCTGCTCAGGGATAGTCTGGGCATCGGTCAGCAGGTGGTGAGCAATTGCATTGTGCATCACTTGTTTTGTACACATTAGTAGTAGTAATATCATTATTATTATTATTCTTTTTCTGTCTTAATAAAGTGTCTTTATCTCAACCCACAGGCTTCTTTTTCTTGTTTCTCTCCCCTATCCTAGAGAGGGAGGGGGGAGGGTGAGCGAACGGCTCACCCTCAATTAAGAGAAGCAACTTTTCTTTCACGTAATCTTTATTATTTTGCAACTCCTTCAGGTGTCCACAAGGAATGATGCCCTACCCTCCCCCCCCCCCCCAAAAAAAAAAAAAAAAAGACATTGTGGCATAGAGGTATAATTTCAGTTCACACCAGAAGACATTCTTCTCACTGAAGTACAGTTAAGCCCCACAAAGTGCCAAAAAACCTGCCAAAAATAATGTATTTACAAGTTAGTTTTACATGTTGGCATTATTTACTTGTCTGGTCTTGCATTCAGGGCTTGATCTATCTGGGGGGGAACATGTAATGCCATGCAAGGTTGCTTGGTTGTATGACTGACAAAATGACTTTAAAATTTTGAACTGTTTGTATAGAAGCAAAATACAGAAGAGTACACTATCCCCAAGGGAAATGTAAAAAATACCAGTTGTTTCTCAGGTTTAAAGTTTTCCCTTAAGAGGTGTAAGCATCCGTTAAGGTGTAAGCAAAGGGGTAATCAGCTGTTTGAGTACAATTCTTACGTGTACATGAACATTTTCCTCTCCAATTTCCAACTTGGAGTGGAAATCATACTTCATCATTCTCTTCAATCAGGATTCTGACTCTAACAACGGTTCCTAGTGCAAATTTCTAGAGAAGAGAGAAGCAAACCAGTCCCATCTGCTTTGAATGAGATGGAGACAGCAAACAAGTGTAAATGAAGAAAATAAACCTGTAGGAATGTTTTCAAATAACTGTCGTTGTCCAAAAGCTTTAAATTGGTTGAATCCTTGAAAGTTTCCTTAATGGAAACTCAGGTTGCATCACTGAATTTGAAGTAGTAAGGTAGACTTGCATCATTGCAGAACATCAGTCACAGTTTAAATTGGCACTACCTCTAACTTCACAAGAATAAAAGAGAAAAGCATATCTTTCTTCCTCGTCAGCTGCTGGCAGACTTGGAAAAAAAAAAATGTTAAAATTAAAAAGTAATGTTTTCTTAGGACATTTCACCAAATATGTAATATATAGGAGTAACCAGACTACAAATGAAAGGGAAGATGAAACAGTAGAAGGTACTTGCATGGCCTTAATTTACATGCAATTGACAACAACCACAATCTGCAATGATTTATAAGTGCCTTACACCATTCACCCTTGAGACAGAAAAATGGGATTCCCGTATTATTTAAGGGGAGTGCAATCCCTCTCAAAATATGAGAGTCTGAGGTACGCTACTGAGTACTGAAAATCTCAAGACTAGGCAGCATGGAACTCAAATGAGAAGGAAGGATGAGTCTCTTTGGCTCTTAATGTAACAGAAAGGAAACAGATTTTAACCCTAAGCAACTGTTTTTAGAGACAGGCTGGGAACTGGTTCTTTTTAACCCAGGGTCCATTTCAGCATCTTCAAAGCTAAAGAAATGGTTGCCTGATCTGTTGAATAGTGTTCCAGGTGGAAAAACTCATGTTCCTATTAACATAAAGAGCTTAATGTCTTGCTTCTGTCCTAAAGATGAGTTTTGGATTCAAACGTACCCCCTCCAAGATAAACAACTACCTTTACTTTGTGGGGCTCATATGCTGCATAAGAGATTTGTAACTTCAGACTTCATAATGTCTCCTCTCAATGAAGGGAGGAGGTTGCAGATGTATAAAAGGGCAAGACAACTTCCAAAAATGCATTGCATTGCCACAAAACTATGTTAATGGACTCCTGCCAGTGCAAAAACTCCTTTGCAAACCATCACAGATTAGACATTAGGGCTAAAAAGTGTGGAACACATTGTTAAAAATTTTTCTGCATACTTCCAACTTTAGGAGCCGGTCAAGCTGAGATGACAGCTTGAGATCCCAACTGTGGCTTAGGATATGCTGTGCACCATAGAACTTCGTCGCCACAAGACGCCTTGTTTAGGAACTATGTCCTCTGTGGGGACCTGACTTTTAAAGTTCCTTCAAAATATTTCTAGTGTTGTGTGTTAAGTTACACTGCCTTAATCCAGAACTTTTTCAGCCACTGTTATTGACTAGAAATTCTTTTTAACCAAAGATGATGAAGGACCAGATCTGGGGACCAGATCTGGGGACCATCTTTTCTTATACCATTCTTTTCTTATACCATTCATCTTTTCTTATACCATTCGCTCTACAGCAGTACTTTTCCACTAAATATTCGTTGGTCAACAACTTTGCCTGGCAACAGCAAACACCCAGAAACTTCCATGTCTTAAGGGCTGGAGAACAAGCAGCCCAAGATGGCAAGACATCTCCTGAATCACCCATCTTTGTTCCTTCTAAACTCTTTTCATTCCTCATGTTCTCATCATTAAGAATCCAATATTACCACCAACCATGGGGCTTGTCGACCCCCATGGCCACACTCTCACAGTTACCTTCTAATAAGCACATTTCATTCAACTTGCAGATTTCCATTGCAGTTTGACCCCAGTGGGCAGCTAAGTCCCACACAGCCACTCATTCCCTCTCCCCTCAGCGGGATGGGGAAGAGAACTGGAAGGGTAAAAGTGAGAAAACTCATTGGGTTGAGATAAAGACAGTTTAATAGGTATAGCAAAAGCTGTCGTCAGAAGCAAAGGACAATAAGAAATTCATTCACTACTTCCCATTGGCAGGAGATGTTTAACTGTTCCCAGGAAAGCTGGGCTTCTATGTAAGTAATGCATACTTGCGAAGACAAACACCATAATGCCAAATATCCACCTCTCTCATTCCTTCCCCCAGCTTTTACTGCTGAGCATGATGCCATATGGCATGGGACTTTTTTGCAATGGCCAAAAAATGGAGTACAGGAAGTTCCACATCAACATGCGAAAGAACTTCATAGTAAGGGTGACAGAGCACTGGAACAGGCTGCCCAAGGAGGTTGTGGAGTCTCCTTCTTTGGAGATATTCAAGGCCTGTCTGGACGCCTACCTGGGCAACCTGCTCTAGGAAACCTGCCTTGGCAGGGGGTTTGGACCCGATGATCTTTTGAGCTCCCTTCCAATCCCTACAATTCTGTGATTCTGTGATCCCTTTGGTCAGTTGAGGTCAGCTGTCCTCAACAGCTAGTATATTTCTATAAATATTTCTGAATTTCTATAAAATAGTATATTTCTATAAAATCTAGTATAATTCTCCCATTAACCTTCCATAAGATGTTAAAAATTCTATATCAGCTGTTTGAAGTTCTAAAACACAGTTTTGCCTGTCAGACAGTTCTAGCAGAAAGGGTAAGGTTAGGTGAGAGAAAGGATTTTCCATTTAGATGCAATGTAAATGATTATGTGATATCAAAAGCAGATTGAGGAATTTAATTTCCTTTCAGGTTTCTATCTTAAAACAAGTACTATTTTCTGACCACAGTATTAAAGAAATTGAGTGGCACAAAAATCTGCATTTCATCCTGTGGGTGGCACTCATGGACTGTGAGAAAACTAGTGCCGCCTTCTATGACCATGCCTTTGATGAAATTTTAAAGGGAAATTCAGATTTGTTTGTGCCATAGCCACAATATATTCAGAAGACTTGAATAGCCAAGGTATTCTTAGGATGGTTGCAAATGCTCTTTACTAACTGGAGGTAAGCAGTCACACAGTCACAGGTAAGTTCAACAAATACAATATTTTATCTCATGAATGAGAAACTAAATCTGCTAGGGAAGCAGCAGAGCAATATTACAGTTCCAGAATGGTATATATTAAATACGTGGTATATATTACTTACAATTAAAGTATGAGTCCTGAAGCCAGCTCCTGTCCCAGAAGACAGACAGTGCACTGCCCTATTGGAAGGTGAGTGTTTGACCACTCTTGTTTCCTCTTCCTGGTCATCCTGAGACAATTCCCTCCATCTCCAGGAGGGAGGGCAGGAGGAGGAGGATGGAATAAAACTCAAAAACAGAGCTGCTAACTCTGAAAATGCCAGTCTTTCCAGCCTCGGGGTTTAATGTGCAGTGATGCATCTTTTATGATGGGAAAGGGAGACAAAGAACACAAGAAAGAATACCTGTAGATAGCCCTATGTTTGCCCTTTTGCATAACCTAGCATAAAATACCTTTTTCCTTGGGAGTCACTAGGGTCCCTATCTCCACCCTGGTTGCTGAAGAAAGAGCACTCAAAGCCAAGAAAACTGAAAAGAAAGAGACATTTCCACAAACTAAAATAAGCAATGAATTTATGGAAAAGTAAACATAGATGTCACAGAAAGAAAATAGCTTGAAGAGAATTGTTTGATATTGACCAGCGAGCAAGAGGTAGTGACTTCATCCCTGACCATATTGCTCAGGTGAATGCACAGAGACTAAGGAATGCAGAAAATACTGAAAATATTCAAACGCTTCACGTGAACATAATTTTCAAGCCTCCAGTGCCTGTAAAGTCCTGGAAAAACACATGTAGAATTAAAAGAAATTTGAAGCTGGAATTCCTTTCTTTCTTCACATATGTTCACAAATCCTCCTTCCTATTTTTTTAACACAAACTTCTCATTTAACAGCCAGTATTACTGGTAATTAATACCAGTATTACTGGTATTGCCACGTTCATTCAGAGCAGGTAGAAATAGGTAGTTATGTTCTGCTGCCATGTTTTGCAATGGAGGACATGCAGCTTTCAGAGGTTACATCCCTCCAGCTCAGTCTAACCACTGTGACAAATAGGACCATTTACAGGACAGCCAACAACCACACACTTGTAGCTATTTGCTGTACCTCAATGATAAATTTGAATGTCCTGAATAGAGACAAGCCTATAATCTATGTAAGCAACCTGTAAATCAAGATAATAAGTAGCTAAATAAAATTGTTATTCCTTTTGTGAAATGTATGTTGAGAAAAAGGAATGCAGAGAAATTAATGAGCAAATGTAATCTCTGCAAGGAACAGTATAAAACAATATAATAATTAAGACTTTGGGGTCATGCTGGCAGTAATTGATCAAGAGTTACATTTTTGTGAGAGCATTGAGAATTAGTATGCTAAATCTCCTTGCTGCATGAATCAAATGGAGCTACTGCTGAAAGAGTTAAAGCTCAAAACGGTATGTATCCTCATATTCTACTCCAGGGAAATCCCAGTTCAGATTCATGGCAGGTACTTAATAAGTGTACTTACCAATACACTTACCAGTAACTTTATTTGCATAAGGTAACTATAAGTTCGTAAGAACTACCAGGTTCATTGTAGAAGTAACAGTATTTCCTCCAAGTAAGGACACGTAGCCAACTTTGAATACCTGCACCATACTGCATATTCATACTCCAAATATAACTAAGCTTTCAATGGTTACTACTTATCTTCAACAAAACACATTTTTTACTTATCCACTCAGTTAGGTGAAATGTGCTGAAAAAGAGATCTCAACAGGCAAGAAGTTTGTGATGACAAGTAACATTTTCTTCAAGGAGATTTTTTTTCCTTACAGCCAGGCTGGAAACCAATTAAATATGCATTTAAATATATATAATAGATCAGCAAGAATTGTTTTATTTAACCACCAAATTCAATTTTACAGGACAGTAATGACATCCAAGTACTCTTATTTTCATGTAAGGTGGTTTCTATCAATACCTCTGACAGAAATTTCCAGTGCACTTCTATATTACTGCCCGATTCAAATGGAGCTTTCCAAGTGTTTAAGAGACCTTCGTGAGTGTATCAGAAGTATGACCTTCATACAAGCAACTATTCCTAAAGCCCTATTTGCTTCAGTTCCTCGTCTCACTGACAGATAATAGGACACATGGCTGTCCATTGTTGAATATCTACATAGTCAGGGGTGGTGCAAGCTCTCCTTTATTTATTTCTAAAAGGTCATGAGAACAGCACATAGGATTCAACCCAAATTACTTTCTTCTCTGAAAAATCTTTCCCCAACCTGAGCTCATGCTATGAAGTGCTCCCTCTGTCAGCACTCAAGACAGGGCAGTGCAGAGCTTTCACACTTTCTCAAGACTGACAGAAGCAGCTGCCCATGTTGGGGTTATTGTCCATAGCCCATGGTTGCCACAGCCAACTCCCGCCAAGAAAAAAGGTGGAGTTCACCAGTGCCTTTAGAAAGCAGCACTTACATTGTGAGGAGATCTCTCAGGAAAATAGAACTGTTTGAGACAGAGAACACCACTGCCATTTCTATGAATATGGAGCTCATGTTTGCTAGCCTTTGCTTAGAAAGACCTCGCTTTCACATCGAAAGGGCCTTAACAGATACGTTCTACACAGCCTGTGCAGTCCAGTGCCAGTACAAAGAAAATGTATCCACAGAAACTGGAGATTCTCTCTTACAGAGAAAGAAAGGAAAACAAACAAACAAACAAACAAACAAACAAACAAAAAACAGTACCTCCAGCTACCAGTGCAGGGGACATGGGATGTGAAAAACAGCCAGGTGTATGCTACTCAGCAGCAAGTTCTAAGCTTCAGTAGAGACAGGGAATTTACTTCTTTGTGAAGAACTGTAAATATCTTAATCCATTAAAAGTTTGAGGCTGTTTGAGAGGGAGTACCAAATAGGTCTATGAGACAAGTCTGTGATACATCACAGCACTAATGGGAGTTACTAAGACTTTTATTGAATTGCATGAAAAACAAGTGCTTACTCTTTTTCCAGGAAGGAAAATACAGATTCCCAGAAGAGCCCAGGCAACGCAAATTTGGAGGAGAAAGCTAATGACCTTCAAAAATGAATGTGTTTCCTCAGCAAACAATGTTACTACTTTTATTCAGACCAATCTGTGCTGACTGTCAGTGTGATGACAGACTGGTATTTTGTGATAACCATATGGCTAGGGCATTTTTACTGATGCTATCTGAGAACACAGAGTTGTTAAAGGAGAATGGTGGTGCTATTTTGCTGAACTCCATTTCTTTTAAACTGACTAATATTTCCATCTGTCCACAATATGCTACGTTATGACCAGTCAGATACATCAATGAATTGCCATACTTAATCTTCCTACAAAAAAGATTTTTCCTCCTTCATTGTTTCAATCATTTGAAGTGGACTCCTTTTCTTGCTCTCTGTGCTATATTTTGACTATGTCTACTTATATCATTAGTTTAAGCCTTCTCTCTATTGATTACTTTGAGATTAATGAGGAATTAAGACAGAGTGGACTGAATCTGATGGCTTTGTAACTTACTCTGATGCTGTTTTTCTAGCTGTTACTGGGGGGGAATCATATTTTTGTCTTCAGCATTTTGAATAGAATATGTAATAAAACGGCAGATTAAGAGAGTCCATACTCAGATGGCCTAAAATTAATGTTGGGATTAGAGAATTGGGATCATCCTATTCCATACATTACTGTAGTCCTACTGTTGTGGAGTGGTGACACAGCATTCTCATCTAAACTTGATGGTTGAATCCCAAAAGAACATCACAGGAGATTTTCAGAGAGCATGGAAGCCCAGGAAAAGTGCTGTGTGGGTATCTGTTTAAGAGAAAAGGAGACAAATGGAAATGACTAACAAAATATAACCTTTTTAAACATATGTTATTTCACTGGTACAGAAAAAAAAGTCTGGAGCTGAAAGAGAATAGGAGAAATCACAGCCAACTCAATGATTTTGCAGATGCAAAGCTATGGGCTAATAATAATTTAAAAACAAGAAAAAAGTGGGATATTTTGCTAAAGAGTTTCTAGTAAGTCAAAGTGGTATAAGCAATATTCACGGTAAGGTTGTGTCAGCCTTCAGCAATGCTTATATTGTAAGAGCTGAAGTAACAAATTATTAGTAGAACTGCAGTAGTCAGAACAGCTCGATGAGCAAGGAGTGATTAAGGAAAGAGCAGCAAGGACCAACTGGTAGAATAGGGAATGGCTAACCAAACATGATGGAAGTGTGAGAAGTAAGAAATAGGTGGCAAAATAGAAACAGCTCACAGCATATGATCAGATGCAGTTTAGATAAGACCTTTCTACCAGGCAAAACCTTGAGAAGTGCAAACTGAACAAGATGAATACTCTATGAGAGAAAGAAAGCAACCAGCTGATTTAGCAGTTGCCTCATAATCTCAATAGAGAAGTAGACTGTGAAATAGTTATAGCTACAGTGTATAAGATAGCTGTATTATCTTACTGGTCTATTATGGGGTGTTTTTTCCCTTTCCCAATATGATAAAATAGAGAAAGTTAAGTCAGCTGACTGATATTAGTAAGCAGAGAAAAATCAGCTCATCGAACCTAGAAAGTTTAATTAATTTTCCTAAATTTTCAAGATGAGGCTCAAGCTGGCATTTTAACAATGTCTTTAAACAGAACCCTTGCCTCTTTTCCAGTATATCAGTCCTGACAGGCTGTGCTTGCTTACAGTTGACAAGGGGTAACATGTAACAGGCATATCATATAAACTTTTCTGAAAATTAGCATTCTGCTGTTTTGTATGTAGAAACAAATGGCTAATAATGCCTTCCAAATAAACAAACCAACAAACAAAAAAGTAGAAAACACTGTCTATGCCAGATTGCAATGGATAAGCCTTTCCATACAGATATATATGCATATACATGTTAGCTTTTCCTTTTTTATAGTATGAAAACTTCTCGTTTCCCAGACCTTGACTCTAAGTGTCATTCATTTCTATCAAGGAGTATCCCTACTGCAGTGCTCTGGAACCACAGTGAGAAGCTGCTGTTAATGCTTTGGTCTCCTAATCTCTAGAAAACACCTAGAAATACCAATTAGGCAGACTGTGTATAAGCAGCGCTATGTCTGTTCAGCTGTTCAGCCAAGTAGTATAACACTCTCATGATGAAACTACTGAGCCATCAAACTTATTTTTACATTTAGTTTAATTGCCTGACTAGCCTCATATGCCCATCAACAAATGAAAATAACTGAGTGTGGATGGCTGAAGTAACGCCAGTTCAGCCATGACCATGCGTGCCCAGCAACAGCCTCCACCCTACATTTAATACAAAGTTAAACAGAAAGGGAGTCCAGAGTCTGACTGGAAGCATTTAAATGTAGGACAACATTGCTAACAATCATTGTTAGTAGATGAAAGTCAAGTTGGGCCATAAGAATAGAGTTAAGTGACAGACCATAAAAGGGGCCATGCCCTTTTTTTGCATTTTCCATGTAAAAACATACAATGTTTGGCTCTGGTTTGCAATCAAACTGCTGTTTGTCAGGCCTTCCTTTAGCTGACTTTTGCATTTAGCTTACTTCTGAATCCTTTCACCTTCATGGGAGGAACAGGAGACAAAAAGAGGTTCCCTTGCCTAGTTTTACAATAAAAATTGGTCCCCATTTGCAAGTGTTGGCAGTGTAAATGTTAATTATGTTAGATAGGAGAAAAATCTTTTGAAAATGCTCTGAAAGACACTGCTAATGTAGCCTAAAAAGGGGAAAAATCAGTTACCAGAACTAGAGATTATCCAGAAACCTGGAAACACTATTTGATGTATATTTATTATCAGAAATTAAAAAAGAGCAGGACAACAATCATATCAAAATGGTCTCAACAAGCTCTGTAAGCTTTACGTTTGCTTGGAAGCCAAAAAAATAAACCAGCTGCTCATTTTTAATTCTTTTACTAAGTTGAGGAAGAGAATGGACTTCCTCTCAGGAATACTCCATATGCAATTAGAGGCACTAACAGTGACACAAAATAGGCATAAAAATTGGTTTTGAACATGAGCTATCACTTCACCCGGAGTTTTGTTGTTGTTGTTGTTTGCTTTTAGGAGAAAATGGAAATTTGTCCTGTTTTCTGATCAAACTCAGCACTATCCAGTTGAAACAGGAACATCATTTTAATGAAAAATCAGGTTAAGTGGTAAGACAAATCAGAGGAGAATTCCTATTTCGTACCATTGTACTGGACATGCAACCATCCAAGGACAATGCCTACTATTATAATGGTCAAAGTATGGGGAAGACGACTAGAGGGTAGAAAACAATAGAACAACTAGTTATTCTTCATTTACACGAGACTTATCCTGACAGAATAATGTAATGAAAACTCACAGACATCAGCCAGAGATAATTTTGAAAACCTCAGCCCATACTTTGCAAATACATTGATGATTTGCAGTGTAGAGCTAACTTTCTAAACTGAACTCTGCTCCAAGTATGCCACGAATCTACTGTGCTATACAGAAAAGCCACTGAAGATTTTTTTTGTTTGTTTTGTTTTGTAAATATACCTGAAAGACTGACTTACTCTCATTACAAAAACAAAAAAGAAAGCACAGGACTTGCAAATAAACAAATATTTTAAATAAAGACAGATATTCCCACAGTAATACATGCTAAACAGAGAAATAAATACTTCACAAATACCTTCATTTTATCTCTATGTCTATAAAGACAGCCTCTATTTATTTTCACAGATATTCAGCACTACTTAGAAGTCATCATTTAATTACCACTACAAATCTTGAGCAAAATAAACAGCGAGGTAGTAGTCACAAACAACTCATAATCCACCCTGTTTCACCTAAATTGAAAACTACACTTTGCTATATTTAAACCTTTTCTCTCACGGGTTTCACCGCTGTTCAAGCTGTTAAGATATTTGGTCTTCTAATAGCTACACGATTACAGCGGATAGACATGCCTTCCCATCTATTAATCTATATTTAAGCATTCTAAAATAATGGCAGGAATATGACAAGGAAAGGAGATTAAGATTTAAGGCTAATAATCAGATATAGCTTTTATTTCAAGCTTTGCACTGATTAAAGGATATATCTGAATAAAAAAAAAATGTATCTTTTGTTTGACGTATGAATCTGGCAACGGTGACAAGGGGACAGCACAGCTTTTATTGCATTTGAGAGAAGTAACAGTTTAATTCTTTTTGATATTTTAAACATTTTACTAGAAGATAGTCTGTTTCTTTGCATAGAAGAATAAAAGATGACAAAGTGTGTTCAAAGTTTGTCAGCAGAAATGGTTTTCTCCAGAGCCATTGCAGCCTGTGAGATAAACAAATATCATGTCTTGACATGTATTTACCTGTAAGAACTTTGGGCCATAAACTTAAAAAAAAAACAAAAAACTATGATGATCAGAATGTCATGTAATACGTATGTGCAAACAAAAGCCAAGAGGATGTTTTAACTATCTTTCTCATTTTATGAACCTCCAAAATACCTCTTTAAGCCTAGAGAACAGCAAACATCCTCCCCATCATGTAAGAGTTCCTCCAGCAGATGGGAGTGTCTTTAACCTCTTCTGGTTCTTTCTTCTGTTAACTTCACTCCCCCCTTTCTGGAACAGCCCTCCCCTACATCCTCATAGGGTAAAATTTTTACAGTCGGTAGCATCAGCTAAAGGAGATGTGATCATTTTCAACAAAAATCTGCCAATAGAAGACACTGAAATAAAA
The DNA here is from genome assembly GCF_009769625.2 of Cygnus olor. NCBI lineage: Eukaryota > Metazoa > Chordata > Aves > Anseriformes > Anatidae > Cygnus > Cygnus olor. Next base: position 105,555,592 of record NC_049169.1, read on the forward strand.
ATCATCTGATCTGTAAGAAACTGCCTTTCCATACACAATTATGGAAATCTAAAAAAAAAAAAAAAAAAAAAAAAAGAAAAGTAATAATTTCAGTAATAATTTCTTACCTAATCATCTATAATGGAGTTACTCATGACATAAAGGTCTGCTTGCAGTTTTAGCCTGTGACTAGTTGACCTAGTACACCATCACAGACTAAAATAATTCAGCTGAGACCTGTCCTGGAGCCTGATATGAAGCAGTGCCAAAGCTTGTGAAGTCTTTCAGCCACCCTCTGCTGTTGCAGGACCAGGACCTTTATGCAGACACCTGTAATGTGCAGTGAGTGCTGAGAGATTTCATGACATTGTTATTTCACTTAGATCTTTGTGAACATGCTCAGTCCTGTACATCTCAAACATATGCTGTGTCTGAAGAAAAAAAAAAAAAAAGTGAGAGGAAGCAAATATTTTTTGCTTCTCTTTAGAGATAATCCATTTTTTCTCTTTACTTCCCTGACCATACAGCGGCTTTCCTTTATTTTATGCATTTCATAGAGACATTCAGTCTGCTACAATCTTTTACAAAATTGAATCTCAATTTAAAAGGTTTCATTCTGTTGGTTGGAAGAATTTAATCTGCCTGATGTTCAAGTTTGCAATCTATTCAAAGAGAGTGGCAGATCACTGCGGTAAATCGATACAGCTTTTCTTGTGCAGACAGATGCCCATAAGAATGAAGATCTGATGAGAAATAAATGGCATCTGAGATGTAAATCTCTTGAGGTTTTTAACAATTTGTTGATTTTGGGGTTGGGAGACAGACAAAGCTCACTTTAGTCATAAGGGAAATTAATGTTACTGTCTTTAATGCTATACAAGATACTGTTAAGAAACTATTTGGAAGTTTCTTTATGATCCTTTTAAGGCATATGCCATTTGCCTAGGGAAGAAAGAAAAATATCTTCTCTTTTGTCAGCAGTTTTCTTACTGGTGGGCTGGAAGGAATCAAAACCAAACAGAAATAGTAAAGCATAAACTTATTTAGCTAACAACAACAACAAAAAGGTGTCTAATGGGGCAGCGCAGCTCGTTCATTATTTTTATTAGCCTTGGAGTTGCTTAGATATTTTCATTTATTTATTTTCATGTAAATAGGTCCACTTGTGTTTCAGAGCACCAGCTGCTAATGTGCTTCCACCCCCTTCAGCCTTGAGATAAAATACCCAATAACACAACTAACACTTGTAGCAGCAAGAGATTCAAAGGCGGCACGGGCCCCCAAATCTGTAGCATTTGACTCAGAATGAGAAGCTGAAAGTAAAGGAATTCACAATCCCTAGGGGACAAAGAGATATATTTCTTAGCTGGACATATAATTTACTTGCATGTGGCATTCCTCTAGATTCTATTCCTGAATAAGGGTTTTCCTACGGAAATTATACTCCATTTTTTACTTCTGTTCCCTAAGAGATCCTGTGACTGTTTTACTACTTTCATTTACAGTGGTAGTGCTGTCACTGTAGTGCTATATGAACCTCAGTATATTTGATCGTAGTAGGTATTTACACTTACGCCTTTATATCATGTCACTTTAGGTTCCCTTCCTTCAAGTTTGTTTTCTTGAATGCTTATGGAATCTCAGCCCTGCTTACATAAAATGGTTGTAGACACATGAATGAAAAGCTTCAGTAACCCAAACTACACTGGGCAGCATTATATCTCTTAGCATCCCTACTCATATGATCCGCATCCATGCAAGTGGAGACGAGTTTCTTGTTCTACCAGCTTCAGAATTCATGTGAACACTGTAACTCAGGCTGAGTGACTATCTCAACATGACAGGAAAAAGCCTACTCTACTGTAATTTTTTTTCACAACCTCAGTGACTGAGAACCACCATGGACCAATCATCAGCAGTAACTTTATCTCCAACTCCACTGTATTGTGTACATGCATACAATCAGCTTCATTTTATAGTGTACCCACACCTAATTTAGGATAGGAATTTTAAAGACCAAAATAGTAGCAATGTCTAATGCACACAGAATTTAGCCACATTGCTATGAAAGCAGAACAGGAAAATAATTGAATTTCTCATACATATTAATCTAAATGGCACAGAAAATACTAAATGGAATACTTAGTAATTATGAAATATTCATGCTACTAATTTTACTGAGTAGTTTAAATTAGCATTGTTCATTAGATATAAACCAAGAGACTTCAGCTCTATGCAATGCACATATATGTACTCTTCATTGAATACATTATGTTTAAAATATGACATCTGTCACAACATTTTCAAGTAACTTTTGGGATATAAGAATTTTATTTATTTTTTTGAAAAATTATGCACAGTGTGGCTTACCATCAGCAGATTTATCTCTGTCTAAATCTATTTCCTTGTCTAATATTCAGAGATACCAGTTTCTTGAAAACATGCAATTAGTCAGTGAGGTAAGGCAATCCTCAGCCACACATTCTCTTTCCTGATGATGAACTTGTGGAGCCATGGTCTGTGATTATAAGACAGATAAACAAACTGTTTATACATAACCTCCATATTAAAATCATTTCTAAGGCATCAAATAATATCAATTTTTTCATTTACATATTTTATTTTTCACCTAAAGGAAGTTGAAATATGGCCTTAAAATTTACTACAAAAGCAAATTTGACAGGATTTTCATGTTATCATAAAAATGTATTTAACACAAAGATTTTAACTTGTACTCAAGTATGTTTGCAGATTCGACTTGAGCTAACTGTTCTGCTCAACGATAACAAAAATTCAAAGTGTGCCAGTAATTTGATTAATTACAGTTTCCAAGATTTTCCCGTTGTTTTAATTGGGCTTCATTTTCATTTATGTCTTTGACATAACAGGTAACACCAGCCTGTACTATTCAAGATTGACCAAATTTATTCATTAGAAACACCTGTATGTTGAAATACAAAACAGAGAGAATTTCTGAGTGGCTGATAATATCCAGAACGAAAAGCAAGATGTTCCATTTAGAGAAGTCTTCACCATTACTGCTTGTTACACTAAGCGCATCAATGAACAGGTTGTTCCAGTTACTTCTGAATCCCACAGATGCAATTCTATTTCATGACAGACTACATTTGAACACTTTGCTTAGTAATACGGCCTTACTTTAACATAAATTCAGTGTTTGTTATACCAACTAGACACAGGGTCTGCCTGTGGGGAAAATGCAAAATTGGTCTCTAAATCCATTGAAAAGAAAATCAAGGAAATACAGACTCAGAATGTGCCAAAAGATTTTGTCCCTTGAAGGTAGTGAATGACTTATGCAAACCAATTTACTCTTTGTGTCTCAGGCATTAAGCAAAGCCAGGGCTCACTAATGAGTTATCAGGAGAATGGGAGAACAAGTTAAATGGGGAATCCTTTTAGTGCTGTCAGTGGTAAATTGGGTCTACCAGGCTCACAATAAGAATACGAAGAATAGTCGTTATTAGGTTAATTACCTTTGTTGACGTGAAAGGTTGGAATTTAGCTGGAAACAAAATAAGGAAAGCTTCTGGGTCTCAATCTAATTTCTTTTTTTAATTCCAGGCAGCTATCACATTTTTAAAATACTGGATGGCTCTTCACTCCACTGGAAAAGAGGAACCAAAAGAAGTAGTATCACTGCTTATATTATCAGGATGTTTTATAATTATTCTCATGTTGAATACCAGGAACTCCACGGCACAGGGGAGTTCCATCTACAATTTTTCTTCAGTTTAACTTAGGTTACGTCAGTAAAAGTAAATTCTGATTAATACTTGGAAACGCTTTCACTATCCTATTCCTCATAGTGAAGATTTACAAGTACAGTGATTCAAAAGTCACTTTGTGTTGTGCTGACTGACTACAGAAATTTTGGAAAGCAAAATCATTAGTAATCTTCTGGCCAAAACCAAACCAAACCAAAAAAAAAAAAAAAAAAAAAAGGACCAATTTTCCCATATTAACCTTCCCAATAAATCCACAGGCTGCATATGACAAAGACTCAATCAATCCAGAAGAGATTTAGTTCATATTTCATTCATTATGCACTTTTTTTTTTTTTTTGACTTAGAAGCTTCATCAGCGGTAGTGTCTTCAGTTTATTATGTGTGTCTTACAGAACCAGCAACCAAACAAACCTACGGTGGGAGTTTTAGTAAACTGCTAACGTAAACAAACAGAAGCCAATCCTCAGCTTCAAAATTTTATAGTACAGTTTTTGCTCACTCTTGAGACCTTTAATTACATTGCACAGCTGCGTCAGAGCTGGCAGCCATCTTTTTGTTGTGAATGTCTCAATCTGCTATGCCAAAGCCAGATGGCTACTTTTTACAAGTGCTTTCCAGCTCGAAAAAGGAAAAGTCAGGACCCTATGCCAATGATTCAGCACTTCAAATCCATGGCTTAGGGTCAGAGTTGTGCAAATGTGCTAAGAGGGGCCTGGAGAATGGGATATGTTTCCTACTGCTCATTTGTTGGCTATAATTTAGGATACTCAGAAGATGATAGCTGGGAGATTATTAGGGTTAAAAAAATATGATAATAATCTAACAGGCAACAGATGACTGCCTGAAAACATATGAAGGCATGTTTGTGTACTGTGTGGGAAATAAACTTCTTTACAATCACGCTACCACAAATTTAATGCGTGTCAATGCAATGCCATACAAAACAATACTTTAAAATTTCATCTCACTTTCACTGGTTGCCACCACATCACTTGCTAAAAATTATGTGCATGCTTCGAGGTATTTTTTTCTTAAAACATCTGTGCACATGTAATACCGACAATGACTTTGCAGCTAGTTCCAATCACCCTTGCATAAATTCTTACAATTTTTTTTCTCCACCCCCACAAAACCAAGAGTGAATTTTGCTGAAGCATTTAGTTGTCAGGAGTGAACAGAAAATACAATTGGCAAGCCACAGGGAAGACAAACCTCTGTGGAGCTTTCTATGAATTTATCTTATGCAGCACTCAAAATGGAATTCAAAAAATCTGTGTAGTATGTCCATCCCTCATCTCAATCTATGTATGTTTGCACAATTATTGCTACAACTAAAAAATCATAAAATGAAATACTGTCAGTGGTCACTACTGACAGCTGGAGGTCAGTAAAGAAGAGGCTTTTAGAAATTCCATCAAGAAACAAAAGCAGGGACATATAAATACTGACAGGAAATAACTTACTTTGAGCTGCTACACCATGCTGACATCTCCGCAATGCAATTTCAGCTCAGGTCACTTCCTATTCTACATACTTTTTTACTGTTTACTTTTCTAAAATATAATCATTTATCAGATGTGATTTCAAGTGGAACTTTTCAGACACAGTGAAGAAAATACTATATTGAGCTACATTACCTGCAGCACCACATCCTACACGCTGCAACAAAATCAGAGTTGTAGCTATTGTGTGCATCTGTCATGCACAGTAGCATTATCAGCTCTCATGCTTTTGGCATAACCCAGGAGAGAAGAGGAATGTAAGCTTTCAATTAAAACCAGCAGTTTCTAAGGTTAACTCTGCTGAGAAGGATTAAAGATTTAGAAACCAGAGGTTATAGAAACATATATCGCCTCCCTCATTCCAAATAACTAACTGATAGAAAATTTAAAGGTATTACATAAAACCTTTTTTCTTTTTTTGATGGTGAACTTTTTTTTTTTTTTTTTTAATTATCTGTCAAACCATATCACAAGCTATATACCGCACTGGGTTCAACCCTGTATTTAGTGCTAGCAGGGAAACCTCGTTAAAGGAAGTTTCCTCAAGAATTGTTCTTTGGGAAGGGAGATATCTTTTGAATAGCTCAAGAATGATCAAAAAGCAGACGGTGCAGTTGCATGGATGAGCCAATATTTTTCTTAGCTGCAAGAAAAATGCTGTAACAACACCCTGTCTTCAATCATTCCTCATTTGCCCTCATTTACTGTTATAACACTGATCACAAACCAAAGCAAAGAGAAATTTTAATGAGGCTGGAGCTGGATCACTAGTAATTAACTCCTAGAAGAGAGAACTGAATCTGCAGAGTATAAATTACAGTTTCTCAAATGGAAGCCTTATCCAAAACATTTTTTTCTTGTAAGAATGACAGACATCTGTGTTCTCAGAGAGATATAGTAGCTTTTCTCACCAATCGACTCAAACTTGTTTTGATTTTCGTCAACACTGCAACACAATGCTGGGAGGGAGAAAGTTTAAGATACTGGACTAGAGGCAAAGACTTGTGTTCAGGGGAGAAGAAAACATTTTGCATTTTGATTGTCAGATTTCTGATGTCCTTAATAACTACCATCATTTCTCACTCAAAGTTTAGGGATCTGAACAACTTCATCCTTCATAGAGCATTCAGTTAATATATATAACAGCTTTAGAAAGCAACACTTTTACGAGCATGGCAATGGATATTAAATGCAATGTAAGGAGGCATTGTTCTGAATACAGCAATAGAGTACCTGAAGTTTATTTATTTATTTATTTATCTGTACATGAGGTGAAGTGTGCTACAGAGCACATCCAGATACTTAAAGGCAGATATTCATCTGAACGGTCCTACACAACTGAAGGGCATGGAAACTGTATAAACAAACTCACAAAACATCAAAGAAAACAAAATTGCAGATAGTGCAGAAGACTTCCTATTTGTAGGTTTACTTTAGCACTCTCATTCTCCTTTAAATTTTACTCCATTTAAATCGGGCGCTACCGCCATTTCGCAGCCACTTGCCGAGGCGATCGGCTCCGGGACAGACGCGTTCTGCAGTGGAGCGGGGGATCGGGACAGGCTGGGCTTGTTTTCTGGCATCGAGGCCACTCGAGGGAGACGCCAGGACCCGCCAGCCCTCGCGAGCGAGGCTGACGAGGCGTAGGCGGAGCCAGCAGCGCCCCCTCCCCTGCTGTTCAAAAGCAGCCCCTAGGGCGCACAAGCGACCGGAAGCGCGCAAACAGGGCGGGCAAACAGGGCGGGGCGCGTCAGAAGGGCGGGGCGCGGCAGTGGGCATGGCAGTTCGCGCAGGCAGGGTGAGCAGGGAGGGCAGAGAGCACAGAATATTCCCCCCCCGCCCATACGAACAACTCATCTAACGGCTGTCAACCACTAGCTGGGCTGCAATGGTCTACACCAGGCAGACTGCTCTCTCTAGAAAGTCTGTAACCACCCAGACTGCCTGCCTGCTCAAAAATGCGGCAGTTCAGGTCGCCGGATGCAGGGAGTGTCTGAGCCTGTTGCTGCCATCTGAGGGAGGCAGAGGCACCATGTGTGTGAGGTGCAAGCAGGTGGATGACCTGGTCTGCTTGGTGTCAGAGCTCAGGGAGGAGGTGGAGAGGTTGAGGGCTATCAGAGAGTGTGAGCGGGAGATAGACTGGTGGAGCAACTCCCTGCAGGGCCTGAAGGAGAGGTACCGGGGTGAGTCACCCCAAATGGGGGTGGACCCCCTGCCCTGTCGGGCAGAGGGAGGGGACCTAGGAGTTAAGGAGGAATGGAGACAGGTCCCTGCTCGACCTCGCAGGAGATGCCCCCCTCTACCGCCCCCACCTTCCCAGGTGCGAGTACACAACAGGTTTGAGGCTCTAGAGCTTGAGAGACCGGTGGGTGAAGATGAGGTAGAAAGTCTACCCAGGAGGATACCTAGGGCGAGGAGGTCGATTCCACGCTTCAAGACTGCCTCCACCAAGAAAGACAGAAGGGTAATTGTTGTAGACGACTCCCTGCTCCGGGGGACAGAGGGCCCTATTTGTCGGCCTGACCCTACCCATAGGGCAGTCTGCTGCCTCCCTGGGGCCAGGGTCAGGGATGTTGCCAGAAAGCTTCTCAACCTGGATCGCCCCTCTGACTACCATCCGCTTTTGATAGTCCAGGCTGGCAGCGATAATATTGAAGAGAGAAGCCTGAAGGCTATCAAACGGGACTTAAGGGTACTGGGACGGTTAGTGGAGGGAGCGGGAGTACAGGTGGTGTTTTCGTCCATCCCTACAATAGCAGGGAGGGGTACAGAGTGGACATGGAAAGCCCACCTGATTAACACGTGGCTCAGAGGCTGGTGCCAACACAGAAATTCTGTTTTTTTTGACCATGGGGCGCTTTACTCGGCACCCGGCCTGATGGCCACAGACGGGTCCCTATCTCTAAGGGGAAAACGGATCCTAGCCCAGGAGCTGGCAGGGCTCATCGAGAGGGCTTTAAACTAGGTAAGAAGGGGGATGGGGCTGAAATAAGGCTTGTTAGAGGTGTGCCAGGGGGAACAATGGCAAGGCTGGGGGAGAAGGCAATGGCCCGACTGAAGTGCATCTACACTAATGCACGCAGCATGGGTAACAAACAAGAGGAGCTGGAAGCCATCGTGCAGCAGGAAGGCTATGACTTGGTTGCCATCACGGAAATGTGATGGGACCACTCTCATGACTGGAGTGCTGCAATGCCTGGCTATCGGCTCTTCAGAAGGGACAGGCAGCACAGAAGGCGTGGTGGTATGGCTCTCTATATTAGAGAATGTTTTGATGTTGTGGAACTTGAGGCTGGGAGTGATAAGGTTGAGTCTCTGTGGGTTAGGATCAGCGGGAAGGCCAACAAGGCAAGCATCCTGGTGGGGGTTTGTTATAGACCGCCGAACCAGGATGAGGAGATAGATGAGGAGTTCTACAGGCAACTGGCAGAAGTTGCAAAATTGTCCGTGCTTGTTCTCATGGGGGACTTCAACTTCCCAGACATATCCTGGAAGCACAACACAGCCCAGAGAAAGCAGTCTAGGAGGTTTCTGGAGAGCGTGGAAGATAGCTTCCTGATGCAGCTGGTTAGTGAGCCTACCAGGGGAGGTGCCCCGCTAGACCTTCTGTTCACAAACAGTGACAGACTGGTGGGAGATGTGGTGGTCGAGAGCTGTCTTGGGCAGAGTGACCACAAAATGGTAGAATTCTCTATTCTTGGCGAAGCCAGGAAGGGGACCAGTAAAACTGCTGTCTTGGACTTCCAGAGGGCTGACTTTGAGCTGTTCAGGCAGGATGCTGGTTGGCAGAGTCCCTTGGGAGGTGGTTCTGAAGGGCAGAGGAGTCCAGGAAGGCTGGGCACTCTTCAAGAAGGAAATCTTAATGGCTCAGGAGCGGTCTGTCCCCACGTGCCCAAAGACGAGCTGGCGCGGAAGAAGACCGGCCTGGCTGAACAGAGAGTTGTGGTTCGAGCTTAGGAGAAAAAAGAGGGTTTATAATATTTGGAAAAGAGGGCGGGCCACTCACGAGGACTATAAGGCTGTTGCGAGGCTGTGCAGGGACAAAATTAGAAGGGCCAAAGCTCATCTGGAGCTCAATCTGGCTACTGCCGTTAAAGACAACAAAAAATGTTTTTACAAATACATCAACACCAAAAGGAGGACTAAGGAGAATCTCCATCCTTTACTGGATGCGGGGGGAAACTTAGTTACAAGAGATGAGGAAAAAGCTGAGGTGCTTAATGCCTTCTTTGCCTCAGTCTTTAGCGGCAAAACCAGTTGTTCTCTGGATACCCAGTACCCTGAGCTGGTGGAAGGGGATGGGGAGCAGGATGTGGCCCTCACTATCCACGAGGAAATGGTTGGCGACCTGCTACAGCACTTGGATGTACGCAAGTCGATGGGGCCGGATGGGATCCACCCGAGGGTACTGAGAGAACTGGCAGAGGAGCTGCCCAAGCCGCTTTCCATCATTTATCGGCAGTCCTGGCTATCAGGGGAGGTCCCAGTCGACTGGCAGCTAGCAAATGTGATGCCCATCTACAAGAAGGGTCGGAGGGTAGACCCGGGGAACTATAGGCCTGTTAGTTTGACGTCAGTGCCAGGGAAGCTCATGGAGCAGATTATCTTGAGTGTCATCACGCGGAACTTGCAGGGCAACCAGGCGATCAGGCCCAGTCAGCATGGGTTTATGAAGGGCAGGTCCTGCTTGACGAACCTGATCTCCTTCTATGACAAAGTGACACGCTTAGTGGATGAGGGAAAGGCTGTGGATGTGGTCTACCTTGACTTCAGTAAGGCTTTTGACACCGTTTCCCACAACATTCTCCTCAAAAAACTGGCTGCTCGTGGCTTGGACTGGCGTACGCTTCGTTGGGATAAAAACTGGCTGGATAGGCGGGCCCGAAGAGTTGTGGTGAATGGAGCCAAATCCAGTTGGAGGCCGGTCACTAGTGGCATCCCTCAGGGCTCAGTACTGGGGCCGGTCCTCTTTAATATCTTTATCGATGATCTGGATGAGGGGATTGAGTGCACCCTCAGTAAGTTTGCAGATGACACCAAGTTAGGTGCGTGTGTCGATCTGCTCGAGGGTAGGAAGGCTCTGCAGGAGGATCTGGATAGGCTGGACTGATGGGCTGAGGCCAACTGTATGAAGTTCAACAAGGCCAAGTGCTGGGTCCTGCAGCTGGGGCGTAACAACCCCAAGCAGCGCTACAGGCTGGGAGATGAGTGGTTGGAAAGCTGCCTGGCAGAGAAGGAACTGGGAGTACTGGTTGATAGTCAGCTGAATATGAGCCAGCAGTGTGCTCAGGTGGTGAAGAAGGCCAACAGCATCCTGGCTTGTATAAGAAGCAGTGTGGCCAGCAGGTCTAGGGAAGTGATTGTCCCCCTGTACTCGGCTCTGGTGAGGCCGCACCTCGAGTACTGTGTTCAGTTTTGGGCCCCTCACTACAAGAAGGACATGGAGGTGCTCGAGCGAGTCCAGAGAAGGGCGACGAAGCTGGTGAGGGGTCTGGAGAACAAGTCTTAGGAGGAGCGGCTGAGGGAGCTGGGCTTGTTCAGCCTGGAGAAGAGGAGGCTCAGGGGCGACCTTAACGCTCTCTATAGGTACATTAAAGGAGGCTGTAGCGAGGTGGGGATTGGTCTATTCTTCCATGATGATGATTCAAATTCCAGCTTTATTATTTTAAAGATTCTTATTAAAGTTGCAAAAACTTAAAAGTGTGAATTCTGAAATGATCACAAGCAGGTAAGAAAAGATCTTCAAAGCTATTTAAGGTATCTCATAATTTGTCACTGATCTTTCTATTGTGCTAGTAGTGTATTTGTTAATTTCAATCCTTAAAATACTGAAATTTTAAGTTCTTCAAACGACGACACCTATCTGGCTCTATTTGAATAGTGTTTTCGACAGTGGTTTTCTAACTTTAGTCAAGGCTTCCAGATATTTTGTTTATTAATTTTACAAAGTGCTGCCTAAAATCGAGGCTACTCTTTCTTACAAAAACAATGCATAAATGGCCTGTTCAATCTTGCATATTTATCTGTAGCTAACTCAAAGCTAGATGTATCCAAAAATATAAGAAACTACAATAGCACCTTTTTTGTTGTTTCTGATCCACTTTAAAGTTAACAGCTGTTTTTTCATTGCCCTTACAATGTTTATACAAGTATTGAAATGTTCATAAATGATTGCTTAGTTCACGTTCACCGAGTTTTCTCTATTTTCCTTTTTTGATTTTAATCAACATTCTCTAAAAGTATTCATTAATATTAGA